>NC_079895.1:3741719-4041719 GCF_024868665.1 Triplophysa rosa
GAGAGAGAGAGAGAGAGAGAGAGAGAGAGAGAGAGAGAGAGAGAGAGAGAGAGATCATCATTTCTGGTGTTTGCTAATGGAAGAATTAATTTGGCATGTATCTAGTCCCACACAACGTGGTCTGGAGTCTTTACATTTACATTAAATAATTTTTTCCATTTTTTTTATTTCCATACTTTATTTTTTATATTTTATTTTGTATTGTATCCTCTTAGCACCTTATTTTAATTCCACGTTACTGTTTGTTTAATGTTTAATGCTTTGGCAATATTGTAGCCTAAGTAGGCCTACACAAAATCATGATAGTAAATTAACTCCAAAGCGAAAATAATTCAAAATAATATTATTATAAAATAAATAAATAATGCTATAAATTACATTTATTTTATTACCATGCACTTTAAAAAATTAGTAGAATTTAGTGAATTTTTTGTGTTAATTTGTTTTCACTTAAAAATTAAGCAAATTAACACAAATAATTAAGTAAATCCTACTAGTTGTTTTTTAGTCATTAACCTATGACTAAAATTAATTAAACATTAATTAGTCTTAAACAGGAATATTAAACTCTGATTTTATGATGCCATGGTGATAAAGTAGATAGAGTCCTGTTTTTGATGTTATTTGTGAATTTCCTGAAAATATTACACATGCTACCCTTAAATCAGCAGCATTCAGTGTACTGTACTTAAAACTTACATAACAACACAGATGCCCGCATCAGCAAGAAGCAAAATGAAGTATCAGTAAAAACCAAGCTGAATTAATTAATCCAGAGGACAGAAGAGAGCGGATGAGAGGTTAGACGCGGGAATCAAACGGCACTGACTGCGAGGTTAAGCCTACAGTAAGTGTATAAATATTCAGCAGGAGAAACTAATCTTTGAGAGAAAGAGCCGAGCTTGACAGGTCGTAATAGCGGGCGCAGTCTATTGTGACTTTAATATCCATTCGATTAGACCTCATCTTCAGCTGCCTCGGAGGAAAAATACAGTTATTGACATCAACGGGCCTTTAGTCCCTCTCGACACAGATGCCGCTTTCGGTGAGGAGAAAAAAGCGACACAAACACAAAAGGTTAATTCAACACTGCGTTAAAATAGCTCATATAGAAACAGGGATGATATGCGTTGACTTCAACATGAAGGACCGAGAGGTTTTCCAAAAGAAAAGAAAGAATGCAACAGCATAGTTGTCAAACAGACACTTGTATGAGCATATAGAAAATCTGTGATTTCTTCTAAAATAAAAATCTTTCAGTTATTCACCCCAATGTCCTTCAAAACCAGTATATCACTCTTTCTTCTGTGGAACACAAAAGATGATATTTGGAGAAATGGCTCAGTGGTTTTGTTTCTATACTAAGGAAATGAATTTTGTTTGGTCACCAACATTCTTCAAAATATCTCTTGTGTTCTGCAGAAGAAAGAAAACCATACAGGTTTTGTAAAGACATTAGAGTAAATAAATAATGAAATAATTTTCAATTTTGGGTGAACTATCACTTTAAGAGATAGGGTTCAATGTGTTATGCAGAATCTCTAAAGCTTTGGTTTGGTTTAAGGTTGGAAACCTTAGAAACACACGAGTTTGCTCTTAGCAGCACCAGTGGAGCTCGGAGAGGTCCAACCACCTCTGAATGACAAACCCACCATGACCAAGGACAGCTAGGGACGTCAGTTCATTCCAAATAGGTCAAATAATGCACAGCACTGACCAAGGGGAAATCAAAGACAATCCGTCTAATTCAGTCCTGCACTGGAGACATGAGCTGGGTCACACTGCCCGAGGCCGATTCAGTCCATCTGCATTAAACTGCACTGAGAGAATGAATGAATGAGGTTTATCATTATGGTAATGCACAAGAGTAAAACAATGCCATCTGAGACCCACGGACACAGGACCGGTGCATCTGTTGAGGTTTAACAGACCTGTTTTAAAGAGATTTGCAAATCCTATACCAGTGAAAACCAGTTTTCTTACATCTTAATTATTAGGGCCGTCACAATATTAGATGTTCACTGTGATTATCTTGGCCAACATAATTTACTAAAACCGTATTATTGAACATCTATTAAATAAATAATTCTTTAACTTGGTTTATTTTTTGAGTTCTTTTTTGTGGCCAATTAATCATATTGAAAGTATGAGTGTAGGGAGAGAAAGAAAGAGATTTTGTTATCATTGTGGTTCTTACGGCAAAACTGAATGTAAATTATTTAAGATATTATCATGATTAAAATGGACACTATATCGAGAGTCATGTTTTTAATGTCACGTTAATGTCAATACTGGTATACTGTGTGTTGAATATGCATGACTATACACATCCTAATCAATTAATTAAAGGGGAAGTGCAACGGTGTTTCATGCATTCTGACTTCTTTACAATGTTAAACGTGCTGTCTTCTCATGCTTGACATGGTCAACTTGACAAAAACGAGTTGGACGTATGACGAAGTATTTCTGTGCTCGATACACTCCCCCAGCGTTCGTATGGGTTTCGGAAAGTTTTTTTCGAACATGAAAATCTGTTTCGTAACAACGTTTCTTAGTCCCTTATTGGGCAATTCTCCAGGAAAAGCACAACCACGCACGGCAAGGCGAAAGAAATAGCCCGTCCACGCGTCAACCGACCAACGATAGGAAGACCCGCTGACCATCAAGATTGGCTGTGCCGTGTCAAGATTGGCTGCGCTGCGGGCCTGAAGCTGCAGCTCGCTACTCTTGCGATAGTGAGAGAAGTTGAGGTGTGTTTGTTTGTTCACGGCATTTTAGTGATTGATGTTATATAAACGGTGGATATAACGCTGGATTTGGAGATCGTTTGAAACTGATAGATGGAGCGGTGCCAGTGCTTAAAGATGCCGGACATGAACCGCACGCAGTAAGTGAAACTGAGTCATACAGTATGTCTGTGTTTTGTTGGCAATGGGTGCGCACGTGCTTTAGTTCCGCCCCCCCCATCCCCCGCACACGAGTTGTATGTTTTCGGAAATAATCGTTCAGCTGTATCTGTCTTTTATAAATGTGATCAAACTAAAGATTCAACAGATATTGGAAGTGTGCGATACTATTCTGTAAGTACTCAAGATTTTCATGAGATATTCAGAAACTGTCTGAGTTATGGCCCCTTTAACAAAAACAAATAAACAAAATAATAAACAAAAAATAAAAATTCTAATGGTTACACAGCATATATTTGGTGGACAAAATATGTTACTGTAGCGAGGAAGGCGGGGCGAGAGCCGTGGGGCGAGTAAGGCGGGGCCGGCGGCGTAAGTGGCAACGAGTGTCAGCTGTGCGACCGCCGGTCCCCGCATGCCTCACGGGGGAGCTCGGGAGCATAAGAGGACGAGCGACCGGACCATCGAGAGAGAGGACCCGGGCCCGGAAACTGTTAAGTTTGTTTATGTTTGTGTGGCCGGCAGTCGACCGCGAGGTGGCTGCCGGTCTTTTGTTCTTGGATTATTGTTTGTTTATTTTTCATTAAAGTTTGTTAAATGTTCGCCGGTTCCCGCCTCCTTCCTTCCCTACATTGAACTTTGTTACAGTTACATATTAATACTTTTGGGCTAATAGTTGTTTACCAAAACACACTTTCAAAAATTAACTAAATTATGGCTTACATTTTTTTTTCGAAATTATGATTTGATATTAACGCAAAAAAACTGATTGCGTTTTAAATGCATTTAAAAATAATACATTCATAAATCTAGGCAAAATAAATGGATAAATGGTGAACTTGTCACAAAAACCAACATTTCCACCCCTCGATACTAAACCTCAGGCAGTCGATCATAGCTCTGTGCTTTTTCTCCATCTCATTCTTCACAGGCGACACTCTCTTAAGCTAAACTAAATGGCCTAATTAATCTGGTCTAATGGTGGGTGACATCAAATATGCTACCACAATTATTACCCTATTAAAGATTAATATTCCATAAGAAAATTGAAAAGAGTCAGGGGAGTGGTGTTTTGGAGGGAGCATTTGTCTGAGCGGAGCCAAAACTTCACCGGGCGTCAAACGGACCCTTAATTCCCCCCACCCCGCTTTCTTCTCCTCACGCTGGACCGCTAATGGTGTGCGCTGTAATGAGCAGGTCGGAGACTCGCTTTGTGTCTGTCGTTTTTGATTTCGCTTCATCTGCTGTTCTCATTTCCCGCATTAATCCATAAACAGCACTGAGATCAGCTTCAATCTACAAAGGGTGGGAAAGACAAGGCAGATAGGCCGCGACCGTGGTATTTGTAGTCTGCGTATGAAGCACAGGTGAGTGGAGGATGTCGGATTCTTCGGGTTATGATTGTCATTATCTCAGACTCAGATGGCAAAGCCCACAAACATCGCCTTGGACTGTCTAAAAATACTGGACACAGGGCCTTCCAAAAAATTGGAAGTGCCAATCACACTGTGACAGATATTCTGTCCATGTGGTGTTTGCTAAACTTGTCTCTGGACATTAGAGTCTGGCATTTGTTTTACATTTGACCTGTTTTTTTCCTGGTTACTGAACTCTCTGTTTGCACAGCTGTGTCAGATCCATGCGTCTGACTGCGCACCATCCAGACACAGTTTAACCAGCAGCTGGACGCACACCAGTTCATTAATTTTACTGGTCAAACATACTGCTCAAATACAGACCCACCACCAGCTCTTTTTGCATGTGGGTTAGACAGCTAGCCGGTTTTTATTAATAACAAGACACTGCAAAAGCGACATTTTCTGCAAAAAAAAAAAAAAAACCCAGAGAAAGTGCAATACAACATGAAACTACAATATGAAATTGAAAAACTAGCAAACAAGCTGATCTGGCTGGTGAAAAGTGCCGGACTGTGGAAAAATAGCTATTTGAGAGACATAGCACTTTTTGATCTGTAGATCATTTGTTCGGTGTAGCTGTATGGAAGAGACACAGAGCATCTTGATGTCAGCAGCCATGCAGTTTTCACACTGACAGCGTTTCTGCTGTAAAACAGGCTGGAGATTTATTAAACAGTTGTGGGTCATTTTTTAATTTATGGATATGAGCCAGAAAAGGATGATTGAGAGCTATTAGCTTTTTAAGGTGAACCCTAAGGTGAACACTACTAAAATAATTGTTAGAAAGAAAAATAGATGGCATTGTAGTATGCAAAGAATTTTATAAAATATATTCTTGAACAAAAATTAAAAAATAAAACGGTGTTCAACAATTACATGATGCATCTTAAAACCATTTTTTAATTCTGCTGCTCATATGTGTTTTACAGCCGCGGAAAAAATTAGGAGACCATTCCAAATGTTAATTTAATCAGCATTCTAGATGTACTGTGGCCATTCCAGTGCAGTGTCAGGAGCGACAAAGTCATCCAACAGCAATGTGAAAGACTGACAGCATGACAAGACACATGAAAACTGTGATACAAATCAAGGTTATCGCATAAAAAATAATTTTTGAACTTTACCTAAATACATGTAAAAATATTACTGTTGCATTGCTTAAAGTCACCATGAACCAGAAGTTGCGATCGTTTTTACTTCCTAATTCTGACACATTTCCGAGTGAAACGGAATTTCGAATGACAAAAAAATAGTGGGCCTGGCTTGTTTTTTCACTGCAATTTGATGAACTGTATAAAAAAGTGCATTGTCAGATTTAAAAGATAATGAAGATTATGAGGGCATATGAATTTTAAAAAGATAATGACCCACATTGATAAGCTATTTATAATAAACGCCATATTTTTGAAAAAATAAGAATTGTAATTTTTTTATTTCACTGTGACTTTAAAAGTGAATATGAACTTGTTTTCTTTGCAGTATTTGAGACCTGAAAAAAACACAGAGCATCTTTTCTGTTATTTTGACCTGTTTCTCCGACTTTCATTTTCTGCAAATGAATGCAAATAGAAACAATATTTTATTTGAAATTTGGAAAAAATATTGTTAGTTCACAGAATGAAACAAAAATGTTCATTTTATCTAAACACATACCTACAAATCGTAAATTCAGAAAAACTGAAAATAATTTTGAAATGGTCTCTTAGTTTTTTCTGTGGCTGTGTGTAACCTGTTGAAATCTGTGCCAAAATGAAATCGGACATTTAATCTTACACAGGTGTGAATTGTAGGTACACTCATTGTGACTTTCAAGGTTTTTTCTTCCACCATCTAAACGTCTTGTGGATTTTTTTGCATAAAAATGACATGCAGTAGAGGATGATCTAGTTTAAGCCATCATAAATAAGAGATCATTTCCTCAGAGATTTGACCTTTAGCAAACCTCTCTCTCAATTCTCATCCTGTAATTTGGTTTAGCAGAGAGAGCGGACTGATGTGTTTCAGAATAAAAGCACATTTCTTAAGTCTGATGAGAAAATCAAACTAAAAAGGGCCAGTCGTTCTGAAATAAGATTATAATGGCATCAGCCATCTCTTATTCAAATGAAGACTTGTCTGCACGAGTTGACAGGGGTCTGAATTTTTGAGCAGGACACAGACATTCATACGGTGTCAACATCACATCTACAGAAGAGCTAGCTGGAGAGAGGAGTGAGATTTCTGCAGGTAGGGCCATTCACCACGAGCTGGAAGCACACTGTGTAATTTTGCCAGAATGGTCTGTGACTGGTATTGATGGACGGGTGAAGGATGACACGCCCCCAGCGCTCTGGTCCTTACACCTGAGAACATTCTTACATGCCTTTAACTACAGCTGTCATGTGTCACGCTGTTTGGGTGAACAAAAAGAGAAGAAAATAGAGAGCGATGGTCCCACATTCACAGAAAACCACAAGCATTTCCACTCCACATAAACTCAAGTTGTGACTAATTTAGGAGTACATGTCATTCAAGAGTAAAGTGCTTAAAAAAACCTTGTGGATCTGTTCTGGAAGGCATAGAGCACTACGTTGTTTTACAACTGTATTTTAAACTTTTTTTATAAGAATCAGACTTATACAAACAACAGAAAATGTACATCTTTATATATTTTATGCTGAAACATTAGGCACTTGTTTTGTGTGCAAAGCGCTTTGAGTGTCACACAAGCTCAGCTATTTTTTATGCATTTGGCAGACGCTTTAATCCAAAGCGATTTACATTGCATTATACTATACATTGCATCCGAGTATGTGCATTCCCCTATATCGAACCCATGACCTTGGCGTTGCTACCGCCATGCTCTAACCACTGAGCCACAGGAAAGTCTATAATATATATCAAAAATATCAAACGGACAAATAAAGCTTCTCCAAAGCCAATATGAAAAACGTGCCTCATTACAAACTACTAAGGGAGCTTATAAACTCCAAAGTACTGCAAAGTTAAGTGCACTTTAAAGGAATAGTTCGCCCAAAAATGAACATTCTTTCATTATTTACATTATTTACGTCTACACAACACAAAATAAGATATTTTGAAGAATGTCGGTAGCCAAAACAACACTGGACCCCATTGACTTCCATTGTATGGACACAAAACCACTGACACGTTTCTCAAAATATCTTTAGTGTTCCACAGCACAAAGAGTCACATACAGATTTTGAACAACATTAAGGTAAATAAGTGATGACCATTTTTATTTTTGAGTGAATTATGCCTTTAATGCCTACAAATGGGTGGCTTTATTATTATTACATATTCCACCTTTTTGAAAGTGCACGGTCCTCTGTCAGCTCGAGCCAAACAGCAGCCCTCAGGACAAATGAATTCAGCTCTCCAAATAAATTTAATAATAGCACTGCTGATATGAGCTTCCTCTCTCCGCCTGCCTGAACGCCAATTACTGCGCTCTAATAGAGTGCTGCGGGGCAGGGTGGCCTAAAGCCCAACACATGTCAGCAGGTGATGGAACGCAGACCTACACCCAGACCAGAGATTTCAGCACCACGGACAGAGACGCGGTCACAAAACCTATACACAAAAATCACATCTCAGGTTCTGTAAACCTCACACAAACCTCTGAGGAGAGAAGTAAATTTCTTTATATCGAGCGCGAAGGTAATGCACATTAGATTTGCCTACAAATTAGCATGGGAGATTTGTTATAATACACATAAGTTTTCAGGATCCTCTTTGAGACCTAGAACATCAGATGCAGATACAAGGAACGCTACCCGTGTCCTAAACATGAACAATATGTTGTATGAAATTGAATACGCAGTGTAAATGATGCCGTTTGTACCCTTGCGAGGAAGACAATTTTAAGGCTGGACTTCCTGAAACTTTAATGAAATACCTCTGTTCTACATCATTAGATTTGGCATTATGGTTTCCTTGGAAGTCAGTCTGAAGCTAGTTCTCTTAGAAGAAAACCTTCACATAATAAACACTGTTTGTTTATTCATCGACTGACCAGGCAGCCGCCCCAGGCTTCAGACACAGCCTCTCTCTTTAGATGCAAAGGGTTTTAATTAAAATTCTTCCGCTTTGGAGTTCTGCTGTTGAAGTATTTAGAGTTCAGTCAGTGTGAAGATTTTCCAAGCAGTGGATTTCTGATTCTGGTTCTGAGAAGCTGATTTCCTGGAGCCAGAGCTGAAGGCTGAGATTCTTTTATTGTGTTAGTGGATTTAATATTTGACAGCTGACTGTTCATCACATGGCGGCGGAGTTGAAAGAATGGCAGGGCGGGGATGAATTTTTTATTTGATGGTTTTACGTGAGATTGCTTTTCACGGAGAAGAGAGAGGTGAGCGGAGATGTGAAAAGAGGGAGGTGTGGCGGATCACCTTCAACACCTGCAGACCCAACATGCAGACACAAGCAAACAGCAAGAAACTTCACACACAGATGAACAGAAAAACGTCTCGTACAAACAAATATTGGAGTAACAAAGTCACGAAACAGAAATTTGAAAGACTGCATGAAAGTTGTGAAAAAAATCAGGCTTACACAATCAAACATTCACTTTTGAACTGTTCCTAAAATAAATATAAAAACATAAGTATTGTGTTATTAAAACAGGAATTTTAACTTTTTTTGTTTGCAGTGTTCAAGATCTGCAAACCTTGCGTCTTTTTTGTTATTTTCACCAGTTTGTCCCATTTCCAATAGTCTTCCAATAAATGCAAATAAAAAAAACATTTTAATTTGAAAGTGGGGAGAAATGTTATCACTACTTGCATGAACAAAATGACCATTTTACTTAAACACGTACCTATAAATAGTAAATTCAGAAAACTTAAAAAGAATTTGATTTTACTTAAAGTCCCAGTGAAATTAAAAATGACAATTCTTATTTTTTCATGAAATATTGCAGCGTTTTTTGTAAATAGATTATCAATGTGGGTTATTCTCTTTTTAAAATTTGTGTGCCCTCGATCTTTAGTTAAAATCTGAAAATGCACTTCCTCCCTGTAATGACTATCCATCTTAAATGAAGTGTGTAAGACGGCTTGGGCGGAGCATCCATTAACTCCTCCCCTTTAACTGTCAGTCTGCTGCCAGTTCCATTTCAAAATGCAGAACAAAACAAAGAGAACGATGAAAGCCACGCCCACTATTTTTCTCATTAGAAATTCCATTGCACTCGGAAATGCATCAACATACGGAAGTAAAAACGAAGACAACTTCCGGTTCACGGGGACTTTAAAACAGCATCATAAAATAGCAGATACTGCTATTCTGCATCAATTCACCAAGCTGCACTGTTGCTAGGCAACCGTAAACGTAAAAACAATTCCTGTTGCGCCTACCAACACACATTAAAAACCAAATTTAAGACACAGCCCACATTTTTACATTTCTACATAGATGAACAAAACCACGACAAACTGTATTCTTAAAAATATTCCATGCAGCCAAGCCCTACAACTAATACATCTCCACCGCCCATCTTGCATGTGCTGTCAGGTATAAATCAACTTCATGTGTGGCTATGAAAGCCCGGGCATCGCAGGAAGGGGAATAAATGGCTGCCCTCCGAGAGTCTATCATTCCAAGGTCGAGTGACCGCCACACAGCTGACAGCCCACCTCTCTCCTCACAGCCCAACTCTCAAGATTTAACAGATGCCTCTAGATTCTTTCATTCCTCTGATCCCCCTTCAAATCTGACCTCCATCAAGAATGAAAAAATACAGCCCAATGCTGCTGAATGTTGCTTTAGTCTGTGCTGAGCAATGGATTTATGCACTATATTAGCTAAACTTACAAGGAGACTTTTGCTTTTAGACTCGTGCAGGAAAGTTCGAAATCTGCCCGCTGAAACAGTTTACTAGGTTGCAAATCACAAGAGCCACATTGTTGCGCCTAAGTCAGAACGTCTGAAACTTGAATACAAGAAAAAAATGACAAAAGAAATCTGAGTAAATCCTTTTAAATGTGATGCAATAAAATGCAATTAATGTTACTGAATGTTTCTCAACCACATGATTTGAAGGGTTTCTTTGAAAGACGCTGCTTTCCAGAGAGACAAATACGCTGAGGTATTTCTGCTCAATGTTATGGTATTTAAAGGATTATAGCAAAATGAATGAGGAAAACAGAAAAGTAATAAAAAGCTGGCCCAAATATCATTACGCAGCAGAGAACCAGCACTGATTATGTAAAAAATGTAATAACCACAGCTCAATATATAAACTCAGCTTGTTTTAATTCAATTAAAGGGTTGTTCAAATCGCATGCATTATTGGATTCAAACCAGTGATTCGCAGCGCAACGGGACGAAACAGAATGCAACTGATGTGTTTTTACACTTTGAACCGTTTTAACTTAACACGTGATAAATAGCTGTGGATCTCTATTCAAATCATTAAAAAGCGGAAAAATATTTCTAAGAAAGCAGAAGTGACTTAAGTGTTCACCCTCATCAACTCCAACGGCCTTGGTTTTGAATGTAACCAGCAGCCTTGATTTTGGACGGCCTTGTCCTTTTTGATATACATGAAGTAGGGCAAAGCCTGTTTTGTCTAGCATTTTCGTAAGCACAGGTTTCAGCGTGTTAAATAAAATCCTAAATGAATGCAAAGAGTTGTGAAAATGGGAAAGGGCGTCAGATCTGCGTAGAGACGCCTCTTAAAGGGGCAGCATTGTTAAACCTGCTGCTGTGACTCCTGTCACTAATGTTAATCAAAGAACAAAAGAAAAGAGGAAATCAATGTGTTTTGTAGCTTTACTTCTGTATTTAATTTAGAATTTAGCATTAAAGGCTTTAAAGTGTTTCAGGACTTAATTCAATTTCTGTATATTTCCTACCTGTTAGACATGATAACCCTCAATTATACTGCACCTCAATGTTGAACGGCTATAATTAATGTTAAAATAAAGAAAAAATAATCAATTTAATGGAGACATCAGTTGCAGTCCTAATATCAAAATGTTGGCTTTCATTCATAAAACGACGCTGTTAAAGAAATCTGTTGTTTCTACATTAATTTGGAGATTAAATGTGAAATTATTAGAATTTACTTATTTAAAAAAATGAATGTTATGTGCGATTAATCGTGATTAATCACAGAAAACAGTGTGATTAATCAGATTAATTTTTTTAATCGATTGACAGCCCTACAAAAACATAATCGAACGCGAGTCGAAGACAAAGAGAATGAGAGAGAGTGGACATCGGTGTTAATGGAGAGATATGTGAAATGTGCAAAAGTTCAGCACACAGCCCAAACCATCACGGCAGCCCCTGTGTGGCCTAACACAGATGGATAGATCCACAGTCAGTGAAGAAATGAGGGCCCTTCCCGAAATGGAGAAGCATTCACCTCCATTACAGCCCCAGATCTTTCAGATCTATATTTTCTTCCCTCTGTCTAGCTCACTTTTGTTATGTGGAAAATGTGGAAAAGATAAATACAAATATATATATAATATTTATAAAGGTAATGGTAACTTGGGTATAAATATGTCTACAATCATGAAAATTATGAGACACTTATTACACTGTAATCAGCAAATAAGCAAAAAATGACGCTTGAAACTGCTCAGTGACACGGACACTTTTTTGTAAAACTTTTAAATGATGTATGTTGTAAAATAATGGCTTCTGTTTTAGTGTGTGTTCTCATATGGCACAAGGTGTCCAAGTCTTCCCACAAATGTGAATTCTGGTCTCAGTACCCATACAGCAAACTTAATGTGCTACACGTACGGTGGACGCCGAACGGCCGAGCACCTAATGGAGAGGGTCCCGGCGGACGGGGCGGGCTGTCGCTCTGCCTGATAAGAACTGATGGGGCGGGCATGCTGGGAAGAGGTGCGCAGCCACCTCTGAGCACCCTGCGAACAGCCAAACCCCCATTCGGCTGGCACCATGGCAACCGTGCGGCACTGACAACATCTAGCTCTATTATTGAATTTCAGCGCTTTAATGACCAATAACAGATTTGAATTAGTCTGCCAACATTCATTTTTTCCTCGCAGTAAATTACAGGGTTTTTAGACCGTGGGCACATTAGGAGTCCCTGCAAAATAGCCAGCGACGAGACACTTTGATAAAGTGATTCCTAATATCTGCTGCTTGATAAATGAGACCGCTGTTCTATAGAGGCCTGCAGCTGCCAGACGTGTACCACAGAGAGACCACAGCAAAGACATAAACCACACAGAGGTTCGTACATGTAATTATACAGAGTATAACAAGAGTATTTCATACAAGCGCGAGAGAGAGAGAAAGCGAGAGAGAAAGCGAGAGAGAAAGCGAGAGAGAGAGAGAGAGAGAGAGAGAGAGAGAGAGAGAGAGAGAGAGAGAAGCAGAGAGAGAGAGAGAGAGAGAGAGAGAGAGAGAGAGAGAGAGAGAGAGAGAGAGAGAGAGAGAGAGAGAGAGAGATGCTCTGCTAATGAGCAGATCGCTCGCCACTAATTGCTGTTAACTTGCGATGCAGACCTGCTAGCGAGAAAGTTTGGAAGTTCAGAAAATAGTTCAGACTGTTGAGAACTTTTCATCAATATAATTTATTCTATTGGAACATTTGGACATGGACTCTGAAAGGCTCTTAATTTTGACCTATGACACCATATGAATGTAAAAAGATTTTAGCATGAATATTAGGCTAATACGTAGTCTGAATACTTGATTCTGATTGAAAATCCATTTATACAATCTCTAGCTGTCAATTATCCCTTACTTAAGACTTAAACAATTAAGGCCCGGTTTCATAGATAAGGCTTAGCCTAAGTCAGGACTATGCCTTAGTTAATTTAGGCTACTCAAGTCGCTTTTATTAAAATGCCTTACAAGAAACCATTACTGATGTGCATCTTGAGACAAAACAATGGCACTGATATATTTTAAGATATGTCTGGGCAAGTTATTTTCAGTTAGGACAGCTCAAAATTTATTTTAGTCTGGGACTAGTCTTAAGCCTTGTCTGTGAAACCGGGATCTTTTTTATTTATTTAAAATAATAGTAAATATATCAAAACTATGAAAATTAATATAAATAAATAAATGAGTAAATACATTTTAACTTGTATTTTGTCATCTTCGGTGTAGTATATAATACGTTCCGTCTTGAATTTACAGAACTATTCTGGCATTTTCTCTGCAATTTTAGTTTCGTAATGCAAGAAACGATTATGTTTGAACAATTATATTTTTGTCTACAAAACATGCATTTAAGCATATACCTTCAGATTAAAAGATTTATATGGTCATGAGAAACATTTCACTCAAGTGACCCCAAACTTTTGAATGGTGGTGTATTTTGCTCAAATCTATGCTTATTAAAGCACAACCACAAAAAACTTGAATAAATGACTAGTCAGTAATTGAACTTGATGACCCCTGCATTATGTTGTGAGAATTGACCTAGCACCCTGAAGCATGACAAATTGCTTCAAAATCTCGGTTATGAACACGGATTAAACCCTGGAGGGTTTACAACCTGCTGTGCAAGAATAGTTCTGTTTCTGTTTAATCCCCAGCTTTCCCAAGCTACACTGGCCAGCCGGGAAAGTTTGCTGGTCTCAGCACGATGTATCATCTTCTTTCTGACTCTCTCTCTGCCTATTCTCCTCGCCTCAGCGCTCTCGCTGCTCATAACAGATGACTATCGCTGTAGCCCTAATTCAAGGCCAGGTCAGTTACTCCAATATCCACAGGAGAAGGCGGCATGTGTGTGGATGTGTGTACTGGATTAGCCGCTGAATTTTACACCCGATGGCTGGCTGTGGTATTAACAGGTTTGAAGGTAACGGTTGATGGACGGGCAGGAGCGCTGAGCGACTGAACCAACGGAGGGAGAAAAGGAAACAGTCTACAGACACACGTGCTGGTGGTGTCGACGCAGACCCACATGTTTCCCATCAGCCCCTCTGATGAACGAGGATACGAACGAACGGATGAACATAAACAGAAAACAAAAAAGAGCAAACAAATACAAATAACAGAACAAGAAAACAGAGAACAAAAGCACTGGGATAACAAAACAAACTAAATGAAGAACAAAGGAAACAAGAAACATAAGAATGAAGAAAAAAAAACAGAACAAAGAGAAGATAAAGGTCAAAGAAAAGCTACAATTTGCTAAAATAAAGAAAGACATTTACTATTAAACCACATTAAGGAAGGAAAGGAGGAAAGAGGGAAGGAAGGAAGGAGGAAGGGAGGAGGAAGGGAGGAAGGAAGGAAGGGAGGAAGGAAGGAAGGAAGGGAGGGAGAGAGGGAGGGAGGAAAGAAGGAAGGAAGGAGGAAAGAAGGAAGGAAGGAGGAAGGAAAGAAGGAAAGAAGGAAGAAGGAAAGAAGGAGGTTTTTAATAATGAAAGATAAAGTAAGGGAGCTAAACATCAAAATTATGAACTGTGAGGCTGTCTTAATTTTAAGATGATATTTAAGACAGCAGGATTCTTCTTCATTTCTTTCCTAAGATCAAGTTTTTTTTAGGAATAAGAAGAAAAAGAAAGAAAGGAAGGAAGGAAGGAAGGAAGGAAGGAAGGAAGGAAGAAAGAAAGAAAGAAAGAAAGAAAGAAAGAAAGAAAGAAAGAAAGAAAGAAAGAAAGAAAGAAAGGAAGGAGGGAGGGAGGGAGGGAGGAAAGAAGGAAGGAAGGAGGGAGGAAAGAAGGAAGGAGGAAAGAAGGAAGGAGGAAAGAAGGAAGGAAGGAGGAAAGAAGGAAGGAAGGAAGGAAGGGAAAGAAAGAAAGAAAGATGTTTATACATTTTGAAACTGATATTAGTGGAATTAGTGGACCACTTTTGTTTATTAGCCAAGCAAAATTATATTAGCCTATGATGATAACCTAAAAACAACGTTAAGAAAACTATATTAAGATGTTAAGAAAAATTCTTGACAAATAGTATTGAAGAGATAGAACCTTAAAAAAATAGTATCTTAGAAAGTCTAAAGAGATATGTCTTTTGTCACTGTTTAACTGCTGCGTTCATACAGTACAGCGTAAGACAATGAGGAGAGGAAGGGCGATCTTCCTCAGATACACCATCATGAGATCCGTTCAGTCCATCAGAAAAGCCTCATTTGCTTCAGTGTGCTGGCTGGGCAGAAAGCTCCTCCACATGTCATCAGAGACCCATTAGAGAGGCTATATATGACATGACTGCATAAGACACATTATTCAAACTGAACGGATTCTCTGCTTGGGTTACTAATGCTAATTTGGACACAGACAATGTCAGGTTTGTGACGGTCAGGACTCTAGGGGTTGCACGGATAGGTGAGTTCTGCTATTAGATAGGTAAAGTTTCCAGTGAACTCCATCACGGATTGCAATAGAATTAGTGCTTACATGCAGGTACATGCCAAAAAACTGGTCTCAAGTACTGCCCATACCCTGCAACTTGCTGCAAGAGCATTAAAAAAATCAATCAAATGAGACTTAAATATGGCGACACATCGATAACTTTGAATCTCATTGATTCTTGTGTGACTCGTGATAAAACATCATATGGCAACAAGTCAAGAGACACGCAAGAACAATGAGACTTGAAGTCAGTGATGCGTCACCATATTTCAATTTGTATGCATTTGTTATGGTATAAAATATCACTTTTCCTACAAATGTATAATTTGAGAAGCCATATAATCATTGCACAGGAGTAATAAGGAATACTTGAATGATGGAGGGATGTGCTTTCAATCTCAATATTAGATTTCATGTAAGATAAAATGATAGCATTTTCATATTTTAAAATTCTTTGTTTTTGTTCAACAGAAGAATAGAAGTCATATACATCTAGGATGGCATGTCGGCGACTGCATTTTTTTGTTCTTGTTGAACTATTCTTTTAAGTCTAGCATTAGTGAATTACTGAACTCACTAGATTACCGAAACGCAAGCATTACTAAATATGTAACATATACTTTAATGATGTGACACGATAGGACTTCATCGTAGTATATAATCACTCATACTGTGATTTGTCATGTCGGCCACCCTACATCTAAGTCTGTGAACCGTTAATGACACAGAGCCCCTGAAGTTCTAAAGAAACCTGACAGTAAGCTAAAAGTCAGAATCCATCGCCGGCAAAACAATACAGTCCAATCAGGTCTGTGAGAGAAAGAATTACAGCACGAGGTGACTTATGACAATCGCATTAAAAATGCCTCCATTTTTCTGCTTTCCTTTGGCACCCAGGAGCAGATGATAGCAGGAGACAAACTCACGGGTTTGACAAAGCCGCCTTAAGATGCCAGGCGGCATTAGGGGGTATGAGGCGTGCTGAAAGCCCACTTCAGCAGCGGAGGATTTGCCTGGATGATGGGTCTCGGTTCAGCCGCACGGTTTCAGATGTAAAGGCAAATGGTGAATGTTTGAATAATACCTTTGAACGTTTTTCTCGGCGGATCCAGCCATACCTCCTGCTCGGGTTTATCGGGTTTATTAGGGGGGAATAATGTGCCCTGCTGACGCTGGACTTGTGGAGGAAGGGATTTGTGTTCCTGCCTACTTAAATATCATCATCACAGGTGAGCTCTTGACACAAAGGCTCTATTTGAGTAGTTGACTATTTTACTCATATTTTCTGGAGAAATGTGCAATCTCGGGGTGCTACACACAGTAAAAGCAAAAGTAATCTCTAACCATTAAAATGTTTAAAGTGATAGCTTTAGCTTACACAAAAATGAAAATTCTGTCACACCCATTTACACACCCTCTTGTCATTTCAAACCTGTATGACACTCTTTCGCAGAACACAGAAGAAGATATTTTGAAGAATGTTGGTAACCGGACAGTACCGGCACCCATTCACTTCTTTTCTATGGACACGAAACCAATGCAAGTGAATGGGCTGCCATCTCGGTCAAGTTACCAACATTCTTCAGAATATCTTCTTTTGTGTCATTCAGGAGAAAGAAGAAAGTCATAATGAAATAACAAGAGGGTGAGTAAATAAGGACAGAATTTTCATTTTTGGGTAAACCATCCCTTTAAGTATGAAAATAGCTTCCACCGAACATTCAAACCAAGTAACTTTACCCAAGTGGGACAACGTTTTTACATTTTTCCAGTGAAAGAAAACATTTGGCAGGGATGCTGAAATGAGCATAATTAAATAAAAGTGGATAATAAACTATCCAGCAACTCAAAAAGAAGTGGATTCCCTTATTTGCTTGTATTTCTAGACACATAATCTGCTGGAAATACAAAATTATCCTATACTTTAACAAGATTTTAAACCTACCCAAGGAAATATGAACATTCTCAGAACATTCAAGTACCTTCACAATCAAATTAAAAAGACAGTTTTGCAATCACTGTTAGGGTTTAAGTCTGTAAACAATGTTATCTAATTCACAAACTTTCCTAAGAGTTAGCCATAAGTTAGATTGCAAACTATTATATATTTAAATTCAACAAAAAAAAAACAGCAAATCCAAACACCTCGCCTTGCAACTCACGCATTTATTCTGTAATGTATGGTAGTAAGAAACACTTTTGCTGCCCAATCCACAAACACAATAAACTCCGACCCAATTCACTAAACATCACTCCATCAGTTCACCTGAACAACAGGTGCATCCGTGACCCCTGAAACACTGATGCAATAATGATGACTCTGACAACTATAAAGAGCTCTTGACAAGCCACATGCACTCAAAACCCTAAGAGATGAAAGTAATTGAGTATTTCCAATAGCACTTCTACAAATTTGCAATAATTATGTGGTTCTGAGCTTTTCGAAAACAATCCCCCCTTTTCCCCCGGCTTTTTAAAACTGACCTTTCCTCTCTGAGCGCTTCTTGCGTCGCCGCTTGAATCTGGTCCTGATGAGACAGTAATAGGCCCCCATGCAGTGCGCGCCATCCAGAAGCAGGGCCATGACCCTCACGGTTAAGTCAGCGAGAAAACTACCTGCTCTGTTCTGTTCTCCGTTTCTGAAGCTCACAGTGAAGGTGTGAGATTTTAGACCCTTCCCTCTCTAAGCTCTACCACACACACGCCGATACACGCATGGTCTCCTGCCCCTCCTCTCTCTCTCTAGTACTTAGTGAGAGTGAGAGAGACAGAGTGAGGGATCATGGGAAAAGCTGTACAAAGAGCTCGCAAGGTTAGACGGAGTAAATAGCAACCGCTGGAGATTTTTGTGCCGTTTTTTTGTTTTCTCTTTCATGTGTGCTGTTTTCGCCCTGCTAGTTTACCTGAGGCAAGAACGTCAGCTCTCATCGGGCATGGTGACATCACACCGCTCTGAACCAATCAAGGCCTGTCTTTTAAGGGTTTGAATTTACTTCCTTGGCAAGACTCATTCTTGGTAGTATGATAAAACGGCTCTTAGTATGCATTTTAATCTCTTTATTATCAACACTTTTAAAAAGAGTTGATAATAAACCTTTTCAAGATGTGACGTAGCAGCCAAACTTTAAAAAATATGAATTAAGTAACACTTAATTATACGAATTTCGGTTCGTTTATAAATATCCCGTTGTTCATAGTTCATTCATGTTCATTATTTTTTTTTAAATTACGAGAAACTAAAAATGGCAAAAAACGTATTAGCCTACCATTAACCATGAATAATAAATGTTGTTAAATTCTTTTTTATTATGCTGGATCACAAAAACTTGGGAAACTTGAAAATAAATGTCCAACAGATGTTATGAGAAATAACTAAGTTTAAATAAAGCCTTTTACATATATTAAGTGTAATTATAAATTCCTCTAATCAAATAGTTTAAGACCGCTCACTGTTTATCTCACAAATTAAGTCCATAATCTCAGCCATCGTCTAAAAACCGAAGAAAAACTCTCGCGCCATCTTGTGGCCAAAGCAAAGCATTGCAGATTCTTAAACAGAATACCTGTAAACTACACGAAACATTTAACCATCATCATCGTGACAGATACATACAGGTTTTTAGACCCCGAACACATCTGGTATCCTGTACTCTTTAAATCTCGTTTAAATGCGTTTCAGCACAATGTCAACAATTTCTACTTTAGAGACAAGAGAAGATGATTGGCTCAATAATAATAGTAGTAACAACAACAACAACAATCAAATACCAATTAAAATTGCTGCTGGTAGCTTAGTGGCAAACAGAATATATTGTATAGCTGTTCAGCGCCCTCTAAAGGCACTTGATGGAACTACAGCATTAAAATAGACTTGAAACATGAAATACTACTGTACCACACTACTGTACTAAACATTGATCACTGTTTTTTTTAGAATGCATTGTTGTTGTCAAATGACCTCATTTGGCATGTTTACTTGCATAGGCCTAAGCGGCATGCATTCATCTAAATAAAAACTTACTTTCTCAACTCTTAGCAACCCAACCAAATTATAAATCAAGAGGAAAAAAATTCTAATAGATTTATGACACTGGAAATAGTCAAGTGCATTGCATTGTGGGATACAGTTTTCCACACATTGTGGTGTTATATACAGCAAACCTTAGCCTTCCAAAATGTCAACCGGGTATTTCGTGCACATAAAAATTACGATACTATGCAAAGCACATTGCTGTAAACTGTCATAAAGGCAAGGACAGCTTGGTAGGATAAATGAAGACAGACATAGGTGCATTGATGGAATCAGGAGATACATACCTGGGTTTCCACTTCCTGTCAGAGCACCAGCTGTCCCACCAGTTGTTCACCTTCACCTGCACAGATTAAAAAACATAATACCAAATATCAGTGCAAGATCTTGGGCATTTTCACATCGACCTTAAACAACGTCTTCATATTCCTCATCACCTTCCACTGACTTCAGAAGCTCAGCAGACCCCAAGCTACTGCAAACTCCACAACATCACGTAACCAGGCCACATGGGCCTTTATCTATCCAAGTTCCTACGACTCTTAACCTTGGAGGTGAGTACTGCTTTACTCTATGATCTAATGGCTGTGCTAAACCCATCAGGTGACGTGTCGTATCTATGAGAACAACATGACCCAGACTGCAAACGTAAAAGTCAGTTGGAATAATAAAAGTGAAAGAGGAAAAATAAGTCACTCAGCACCAAGCAGAGGGAGGAACGGCTTGGAATTACAAAAGCATGAAGGAATGATTTAACACAGGTAAGAAAGATGAGCGATCATCCCTCTCGAGTCAAATGTCAAACAGACTCACAATAAACAACAAGTTATAACCGGAAATATATATTTACATCCGAGTGCACTTTAAATGCTTTAGGAAGATGAAAGAGCTAAAAACATGTATTCTTTCAGGTCCTGGACTCATGGTTTGCATGACCAAGAACAACTGAAGCCAAACAGCAGGAGGTTTTATGGAGGAAAAATAAAACAGCAGTCCAATAAAAACAGCGGTCAGCCTGAACCGCGCAACGCCCTGCAGCGAGTTTCTTTAACCCTGACAGCCACCATGTGTCCACTGAGAATACACAAATGCATGCACGGGACAGCAAACTGCTATTGCTTGCACACACACACACACACACACACACACACACACACACACACACACACACACACACACACACACACACACACACACGTGTGCTTTGTTTGGATGTGTTGAGCTCAGAAGCTAGTAGGGAGTGACACAAATAAATTATGACGTTTAGTTAGAGGCCGAGAATAATACAGACAAACACTTAACCATCTCTGTCTTTTTACATAAATATTAGAGACACGTGTATACATCCACACATGAAATATGAAACATTTACTCACTTTATTACCTAAATATACTGAAAACTAAACTGAAATGAACAGTCACACAAAGCTGTTAAATCCAAGGGACCACACACAGCCATGAAAAAATATGTTTGACAGTAATCTTCATTTTGAGAAACATAAGTGACATTGACACACTACAGACCTATGAAGGTCACCACACAGCCACATCCAAAACAAACAGTGTTCTTTAAATTCTCTGTAAGTCGCTTTGGAGACAAACAAGATAATATATCATTTTAAAGGGATACTTCATCCAAAAATGAAAATTGTGTCATCATTTACTCGCCTTCGAGTTGTTACAAATTTGTATGAATTTCTTTGAACACAGAGAAAGATATTTCGAAGAATGCTTATGACCAGACAGATTTTGCCCCCCATTGATTACCATAGTAGGAAAAATGACAATGGTAGTCAAAAGTGCCCCAGAACTCTTTGCTGTCCTACATTCTTCAAAATATCTTCTTTTGTGTTCAACAGAGAGAAAAAAAGATAAAGTAATTTTTCCTACTATGGGAGTCAATGGGGGGCAAGATCTGTTTGGTTACAAGCATTCTTCCAAATATCTTTCTCTGTGTTCATCAGAACAAAGAAATTTATACAGATTTTGAACAACTCGAAGGTGAGTAAATGATGACAGAATTTTCATTTTTGGGTGAAGTATCCCTTTAAACTATAAAACAAGAGCAATCTAATCCAATAATATTTTTTTAACCAAAATATCGAACTGCTCCTGATGCAACAACCACTAAATATTAGAAATGACAGGAGCTGTCAGTGCTGTTTTTTACATGGACACAGAGGGGCGCTGTTGCATCATTCTTGCCGGTTACCGAAAAACATCCCAAATAAATTTAACTCTCCACTATTTCTTACACTTCAAAGCAAACTCACACATGGCAGCACAACACGCATATAAACTAGTCTGGACGGTAAAGACGAATTAAAGAGATGAAAATTCTGTCATTTACTCACCCTCGTCATTTCAAGCCTTCAACAAAACACAAACGATATTTTGAAGAACGTTGGTAACCACAGCGTTACCCATGGACTTGCATTGGTTCTGTGTCTATACAATAGAAGTCAATGGGTATCGTCATTGTTTGGTTACCAATATTCTTACAAATAGATTTGTATTCTGCAGAAGAAAGAATGTCATAAATGACAAGAGGGTGAGTAAATAATGACAGAATTTTCATTTGTGGGTGAACTATCCCTTTAAACTAAGAGAAGCATTACATCTTACTGCCTGGTGACAATGCCTAAGTCGCAATTCTTTGCTTCCATAACAATGACATAAAATGCACTGGGTCAGATTTATTTCCTTTACAGTAAATACTGTTTGAAGGTTGATCAACAGCTTTAGGCCTGGAAATGCCAGAGGGACCCGCAGAATGATGGGGCATAAAGAAGTTTCCCCCGAAGAGCAAAGAAGACAAATATTAGTCATGAAAGTTTACGTCCAAACAAGAACATTAGTGACTGGAATGTGCATCAGAAGCACTGTGTGACCACAAACATTCGGGATTCAGTGAGAGATGTTTATCCAGCGCAGACAGTCAGGCAACAGCCTCCTCAGCCAAACTAAATGGGTTGCCGGAGTCACACATGTTTGGATCAGAGAGCCTGAATTTACTGCAGGTTACAAGAATGAGATTACTCCTCCATCAAACCCCCTCAATCCTTTTTCCACCTTTTCCTGAAAAAAGGTGACAGTAAAATTTACCTGTTCAGTTACTTTAAGTCCATTTAAAGGGATAGTTCACCCAAATATAAAAAGCCTTTCATCATTTATTCACCCTAATGCCATTTCAAGCCTGTATGACCTTTTACTGCAGAACACCAAAAAATTGGTACCAAACAACATTGCCCCCCATTGACTTCCATTATACAGACACAAAAGACAAAACTCAAATTTCTCAAAATATCTTCTTTTGTGCTCCACAGAATAAGGTCAATCATACAGGTTTAAAATGACACGAGGGTGAATAAACGCTGATATTTTAATTTTGGGTGAACTATCCCTTTAAGCAAATATTTTATAGAATTATATCTTTAATACAATTATTTAATTACTTTACATTTTATAATACAAGCAATTCCAGAGACCAGTAAAGCGAATCAAACCTTTCAACCAATCGCACATTTTCCCTTTTCGGAGCATTACACATGCCAAGTGCTTTCATAACCCACAATCCTGTGCAGCATCTCTCCAGCGTGCGATTGTCTTTAAAAGATCAAAGCGTACCAGATGAGACCCACTTTAATGCAGCCAATGAAATTCTGCAGAACGCAGCTCTGCATTGAGGAATTCAATAAAAGACTACATAAATCACACCTCCAGACAGTTTTCTGAAACAGGAAAGAAATAAATAAGATAAAAGGAATAAGAAGTCCCTTACAGCAGGCAGCCTTGGTAAAATCACTGATCATCTGATTGGCCGTTTGGTTTCAACTTAAAGTGACACTTCACCCAAAAATGAAAATTCTGTCATCATTTACTAACCTTCGAGTTCTTCCAAATCTGTATAAATGTCTTTGTTCCGATGAACACAGAGAAAGATATTTGGAAGAATGCTTATAACCAAACAGATCTTGCCCCCCTACTGACTCCCATTGTAGGAAATATTACTTACAAATCAAACATACATACAATCAAATATAAAATAAAAACATAACAACAGAAACCAATTAGAGCCCAAATATCTTGAACATTTAATAACCGCCCAGCTGTACTGTTAATTAAAAGCTTGTCCAAAGAGGTGCGTCTTTAGGTGTCTTTTAAAAGAGTCTACAGAGCCCATTGATCTCAATCCTAGAGGGAGAGAGTTCCAGAGTCTTGGAGCCACAGCACAGAAAGCACGGTCACCTTTTGTCTTAAGACGTGTTCTAGGGATAGTTAGAAGGTCCCGGTCAGAGGACCTTAAAGACCGACCAGGAGAATGTACATGTAATAGATCCTGAATATACTGTAGGAAGGTGCCTGACCATGCAAGGCTCTATAAGTAATTACTAAAATTTTAAACTGCACTCTTAAGTCCTTAAGAACAGGGGTGATGTGGGACCTCTTGCTGGAACTCGTCAAAAGTCAGCTGCATTCTGTACAACTTGTAGTCGCTCCAAAGATGATTTGTTCAAACAAGTATACAGAACATTGCAATAATCCAATCGTGGTGAGATAAAGGCATGGACAAGCATCTCCATTTCTTTTTTTGAGACAAAAGAACGAATCTGAGCAATGTTTCTGAGATGGAAAAAACATGAACGAACTACAGACTTTACATGACTGTTAAAGCATATAGCTCTGTCAAAGATGACACCCAGGTTTCTTATGTCACTGCGGTCAAACAGTACTAAGCCCCCCATAAACTGCTTAATCTTAGGAGTAATATTATCAGAGGCAAAGATCATCATCTCAGTTTTATCATTATTAAGTTGAAGAAAATTGTCTGCCATCCATTTGTTAATGGCGACTAGACAGTTCTGCAGAACTGACAGTTTATCTAGACTATCAGGACTAAAAGAAACATATAACTGAATGTCATCGGCATAGAAATGATAAGATATTATTTTAAAACTGTTAATAATCTTGCCAAGAGGAAGCATATACAGATTAAACAACAGAGGACCAAGCACAGACCCTTGAGGCACACCACAGGACAAAGGGACATAATCTGACATATAAGGTCCTATAGACACTGAAAAACTCCTATCATTCAGGAGGAGATCCATTCCAAAGCCGACCTGGAAATGCCCACTAGGGAGTACAATCTATTAATCAAAGTGCAGTGGTCAACCGTGTCGAATGCTGCACTAAGATTTAACAAAACTAACACAGAACAATCACCTGCATCAGAAGCCACCAAAATGTAATTTGAGACCCTAAGTAGGGCAGTTTCAGTGGAATGTTTTTTACAAAAGCCAGATTGATATTTATCATAAATATTGTGGGCATCCAGAACAGCATTTAACTGCTCTGCCATAACCTTTTCCAATTTTTTTGAGATGAACGGCAATTTAGAAATAGGCCTATAGTTGTTCAAAGATGTTGCATCGAGATTACTCTTTTTCAAGAGAGGCTGAACAACAGCATGTTTGAAACACCTAGGGACCTGACCCAACTTTAGAGAAAGGTTAATAATTGCAACCAACAACTTAACACAAAATAAGACATTTTAAAGAATGTAGGACAGTTCTGGGGCACTTTTGACTACCATGTATTTTTTTCTACTATAGTAGTCAATGGTGGCCAAAAACTGTTTGGTTACAAGCATTCTTCCAAATATCTTTCACTTTGTTCATCAGAACAAAGAAATTTATACAGATTGGGAACAACTCGAATGTGAGTAAATTATGACAGAATTTTCATTTTTGGGTGAAGTAGCCCTTTAACACACATGTTTAAGTGACGCTGTGTGCAGAAAGACCAGCAGCCAACAGGTGCAATACCGCCTTCATCCTGATAGGGGCACTGATGCTCTGGCTCACTGAAACGTATAGAAGGGGGTATTACTGTATGTATTTCATAGAGGAAACGGCTACTAAGTAGATGGTACAGTAGAATGCACATGGAATGCAGAGAAGAACTGTCAGTCATTACCAGACTCAAGAGGCCGACAGAACCTGCTAAGCTAAAGAATGACCAGAGAGAGAAAGAAAGCGAGATGCAGACAGGCTATTTTTCCCACAGGGACTGCAGAACCCGGAACAAAAAGCGTGCTGCCCATCTCCACTGCCAGGCTGTTCCCACCCCCCTTCCGCTCGGAGAGGCCCTGCTGGCAGAGCGAGCAGGAAATATAGAGCCATTACATGGTAGAAAAGACACGAGGGAAAAATTACTGCTGCTGCTCTGAGTGTGAACTTCCGACAGAGTCTGCAGAATATTACATTTATATAAAGATGCTTGGCTAATATCCTCCATAGCTCTGTTTTCCCATAAGGCACTGGGGCAGCGTCGCCCTCGCCACTGCATGTACAGGCACAAAACAAACACGCATCAAAAATGTGTAAACAATCACACAAAGTGTGCCTTGTAAATGATCTCCTCTGCAATATCCTCAATATTTGCTCCCGTGGTGAAAGTGTGGGTATCGAGGGAGGTGAGATAGCCAAGTCTGTAAGTGCAAAAGAAAACCGATCCCATTTACAGACGTGCAACCTTCTCTTTATTCTCCGGTTACACCGGAGGATGGGAAGCTTCGGCCCATTAGCAAGAGTCATTAACACGAGTCTAAGTGAAAACGCTCAACACAATAGCCGTCGCAGACTCGCTGACTCCAAAGCTGAATCGCTTTGAGTCAGGACCTGTTAAAGAAAACAAAACAGGGGAAAAGAAATACAGAACTACAGGTCAGGATTTGCAGTGCACAACTAGGGACGAGAACAACATTTCTGAAGAAAAACAACCGTTCACTAGTTCGTACTGGGGGCGGAGACAAGCCTAACCACACTGCCTGATTCAACACGTCAGGGCCTTTGTAATGGAGGTTATGACAACCAGAGTGATGCAGAACAACTGGTCAACACATGTACCGAATGTGCCATGTTTGTAAAGCATAATCGGAAAATTCATCTCACTTCCTAGACCTTAAAATTTGGATCTGCTTTTGCACCCTCACATTTTAACTTGCATTTGACGCATTGGGGTTGTTTGTTTACGCTGCGTTTTGATATTCCCTGAGGTGTGCTATTTGGGTCAGCTCTCTGGGGATGAAAAAAGGGATAGTGTGCGGAAAGCAGCTGGCCAGCACAGCTGGGGCTTATGGAGCCCACCAGGTGACATCTGCAGTTCTGAGGCCAAGGGCGGGTACCCAACTCTGCCACCTGGGCACTGATGAGACCTTCAGGGAACGAGAAAGCTCAAGACCCTGAAAACCAAGTCGGTTATGGGATGAGATGCTGTGAGAATGATACTGAGATATACAGTAGATGCTACCAAACCTTTTCCAATCCACAGATCTCAGAGGGTGGGTTTATGATACGACAAGTGAGGAGTGACGCAGTGCAGCTTGCACCAAATAAAAAAGTGGCATGGCAGGACAAAATAAGGGACATCCAATAACCCACACACACTCCCTCTCATACACAAAACAATCGCCCACCAACTCACAACACACACGCACGCACTCTTATACACACACACACTCCCAAAACGCACACACACAACCGCTGTCTCACTCACACACACTGACAACAAACAAACTCTTACAAGTTCACTCACAAAATAACCACAAACACTCACTGTCATAACACACACTCTGACAACAACAAACACACACTTACAAACTCTCTCTCTCTCTCTCACACACACTCTCTCTCTCGCTCTCATTTTGTATCCTCCTGAAACAAAATGCTCGCCCACTAACACATACACACTCCAAAAACACACACACTAACTTTCTCACTTCTCCATTTCTCACACACACGCACTTGTTGGGTTTCCATGCTTTTATGTGAATATTCCATAGACATTGATTAACTGTATATTCCATCCTCTAACCTCACACCTAAAC
Organism: Triplophysa rosa; assembly: GCF_024868665.1. Lineage (NCBI taxonomy): Eukaryota > Metazoa > Chordata > Actinopteri > Cypriniformes > Nemacheilidae > Triplophysa > Triplophysa rosa. The sequence goes on from NC_079895.1 coordinate 3,769,265, forward strand.
CTAACCCTCACACAAACCTTTCTGCAATAGACATCATTTAGTTTGATTTATAAGCCATACGGAACAAACTGGTATTACTTTGTGTGTGTGGGTCCTGGCAAACTCTACCAAATGTCCTCACAAACACACACACACACACAGGTCCAACAAAGCCTGCTCTGTAAGCTTGTGAATGAAGCTTAACCCGTCTCTTTTTTGCTGGATGTTTTGCTCTTCGGCAGAAAAACCCACTGATTATCGAGATCCAGCACAACCTGTGACCATCCAGACAAGTTACACCCCTGAGGATAAGATCTCTTTCTCAACACTCCTAGTGCTCTTGTCAGGGCAGAAGAACAATACCACAGAGTTTTTCCCACGAAGGATCTGCACATGCTCTCCAGCTTGTGTTACGGATGCTGTGCTTAAGTAGGCCAGGAGTGTGTGAAAGAGCGATGGCGAGAGCATAAGAACAGCTTTCACTGCACTCTTGAGGGGGAAAAGTAGAGGTGGGATTAAACTAGGTTGACCAAAGAATCTATCACATTTTAAAGGTCCAGTGTATAATTTTTTGGAGGATCCGACAGAAATGCAATATAATCTACATAACTGTCTTCAGAGAAGTAAGACCTTACATAATAAAGCGTTATGTTTATATTACCTTAGAATGAGCTATTTCTACATCTACCGCGGGTCCCCTTACATGGAATTCACCATGTTGTTTCTACAGTGACCCTAAATGGACAAACTGCTCTATAGGAGCGTTTCATAAATACGTTATCTCCTTCGGCAAAAAAGCAAAAACGTGATGACATCTTAGTTCTGTGTCAGCCTCCGTAGTGCTTCGAAACGGAGGGGTGGAGTGAGCCGTTGGTTGCAATTCGCAACTTCGCCACTAGATGTCACTAAATTTCATACACTGGACCTTTAAAAGAAGGCTAGAGTACATTTCAGAGAAGAAAAGGAGACCAGAGAGCTTTCCAGAAAAATAATCTTGCCTTACCAACAGTTCCTTTATACATTATAATAATAAAAATAAGTAATGAAAGTATTATTGTCAATAATGCAAAAACTAATAATTTAAATAAGTAAAAATAAATATTTATATATAGAAAAAAAATGAGTAGTAGGAGCAAACTCAAGACCTCAGGATGATTTGAGAAAAAAACAGGAAGAAAACAAAAAGACTTTTGGCCAAGCACTCAGGAAACACTTGTGATGCCTGCGGTCTGTAGAGGAGGGCGTTGGGTTTAAAGTTGGCCGCCAGACTGCCCGACATCCATCTTTCCAATCAGCGGGCGACTCCAAAGCAAACAGCCATTTCCGCGGGACAAGGAAGTGAAAGCTGCTCTTAATTCCTGAATTCAACAGGAGGGCATGGGCCGGTCAGCAGTTACGGTACGAGACGAGGCTCTTTCTCAAATCCCACACTTGATGCATACTTGAAATGTTAAGGCAACTTCCATCCACAATTAAGTACTAAAACAAGTCTATAAGTGTTGACCGCAAGGGTCTTGGGGGGCATTTGAAACAAGGCTAGCAGACTCTGTCCAGGTCTCAAAGTCAAACGTTTCTCAATCCAACATCAACATCAGACTGCACGCTTATCTCTCTCGCTCTTCCACAACATCTGGACATCCGCTACATAGCCAGGCGCGAACGAGCCAAGCAGTTTGCCTGAAAGAATGACTGATATCCACAAAGGGTTCGTCCAATCTGCTGTATATCATTACAGAGGAATTATGTTGAGAGAAAACCTCATTAACCTCACCTGCTATTCACTGACACAAAATGCCCCGGGAAACCTGGAGGTGCTAAATCACTTCAGAAAGAGCTCACACCGGTCTCGACGTAAATCAGATAAATCAATAGCACACGGTCACTGTCATCTACATCAAACGACCTTCATGATGAACTTTTAAGAGGACGGGAGATCACACGAAAAAAGTCTGGGCGTGTTTGCACTGTGCCGATATTTATTTTCTGCTGGGGTGTTTACTGTACTTTAGCTTTGCAGCAAGGGGCTTTAGCGTGTTTGGCATGTTGCGGTTCTTTCTCACCCTCAAGCGGTCATTAAATATATAAAGTCCCATATTCATGTTTAACAGTCTTTCATTACAAGCCTCTCGTGTGTTGAGTCGCTCTGAAACATTACGAGATCTCTTTTAATGCTGCTTTTCAGCAACTGCTTTGACAAAAAAAGCAAGCGGGTTGAGGTTACGTAAGAACCGCATTAGAGTAAAGCAGTGTGAAAGCGGGGAATTCTGTGTACCAGGGTATTTTAAAAACGTCACGGATACATTCAGGGAATGAAGCAGTCAGAAAGATTGTGTGGCCGATAATATTATGTCATTAGTGTTTGGTCATAGTTTCTCAACTTATAAGAACATAAACTTGCAGGAAGCGGTAGGACACACAAAGCACGCATGCAGATCTCCAAACCAAAGTTCTTCTCCCTCTGCATTTGTGCTTATTAGATAAATATTTGCCCAGTTTGGGAATGTTTTCTTCTAGAAGGTTTTTTTCTCAAAATCCAAACAACACACTTTTACCGCAAAAAAGGAACATCTTACTTAGTATTTTGGTCTTGCTTTGCAGTACGTACAAAATATCTTCAGTCAACATTTATTTGACAAGGAAAGTGACCTAAGATATTAAATCAAATTATTAAATTAAGATATTAAATCAAACTTGAATTAAGTATTATTAATGATGTAAAACACACCTCTATTAAATTTTCAATTTTTTTATTTCAATTTTTTTTACCCCACTTGCAAATATTTGTGCTTGTTTGAACCATAAACCTACCTAATTTAAGTATTTCTATGTATTTGTACTGCAAAACAAAACATTGGCATTTTTTGCAGACGACCTGATGACATAATGCACAAAAAAAACTCTTCAGGAGTTTCAAAGTCATCATCTGTTTGGTTGAATTCTACACAATGTATACATGCACCTAAACAATGCTGAACAAAACAAACTGTGATTGGTCGCTTTACATGTCACTCAGATTGTCTCTCGCGCATCCCTGGCTAATGAAAGCTGCTACGGAGTCGAGACCTTCTGCCTAAAGGTTTGCCTGTGCTGACTAACTTTTACCAAACTTCCTCATTCACTTTCATTGCTTCATTCATAAAAACAAACTTTTCTCAATTTTCTAAATCAATATTCAGTGTTCATATTTTACATGCGAGACATCACCAAGGATTTGGCAGCATAATCCATTACGGCGACATTCTCTATCATCTCTCTTTAAACACATCATCACTTCAGCTGGAGACTTTAATCAATTCAGTCGGAGGCTCTCCGTGGGGTCAGCCATGCAGAACAGAACAGCTGTGACGAGGTAATTTGGAGCCCCTGTGGCCCCAACTGATGGGCCACAAGGTATTGTGGGTAGTTTCTCGATGGGCCTCAATGACAAATGGAGTTCTGGTAAAATGGAAACACGTTCTGGTCTCACCTCAGCATAGGCAATAATGAGAGACTATTATGAGCGGTTACGCCGGTCGTGTTAAAAGACAAGGTGTGCTAGTCAGCTCAGATAAAGCTTTTTGTAATGCGCACGGATGACAGTTGATGACAAAAAGTCAAGTTCACGATCGGATAAAAGTATCCCGAATTAAAGCATATACAGTCTGTTTTTGTCATAAAGCAAAGCCTGAGACTTTTTCCTTTGTGGAACAATAAAACCGAAAGTCGTCACCCACTCGTACCCCTACAAAACTATATCTGACATCGCCTCTCAGATGGCTCTGACAGATCTAAGCAGACATGCAGGAACAAGGCTGATATGTGGGCTATGACTTGAGGAATCGATACATCACATAATAATCAGACATATTCCACAGCAGAAATGCCAGTTGTCCCTTGCAGGAGGAAAAATCTGAGCCCAAAACTGTCAGTCTGTTTTTCTCAAACAGATTTATGCATCACAACTCCCGGCCCTGCCATGACACCATAGTTCCATCCTCTGCCCTCAGTCGGAGCCAGCTGACTGTTATTGTAGAGTAGGAAGATTATTAGATACAGTATTACAATATTACACTTTACAACAAGCTTGTATTTGTTAACATTAGTTAATGCATTAGCTAACATGAACAAAGAGCAAGACCGTTTTTCAGCATTTATTGATCTTTGATCATGTTAGGTAATGCTACTATCGCTAGTTCATCGTGCATTAACTATGTCGACAGACACAACTTTGGATTTAAAAATGTATCAGTAAATGCTGAAATCTCGTTGTAAAGTGTTATCTTACAATGCTTTATACTAGTGCTGTCAATCGATTAAAATACACTTTTACATTCTAATAATTTCACATTTAATCTCCAAATTAATGTCGAAACAACAGATTTCTTGAAGAGCTGCCGCTCTACGCAGATCTGACGCCCTTTCCCATTTTCACAACTCTTTGCATTCATTTAGGATTTTATTTAACACGTTGAAATCTGTTCTTACGAAAATGCTAGACAAAACGGTCTGGCATAATCTTGTGTTTTTTTTCATTCAAGCATGAAAGAGAACTTAATACCGGTGCACTGTCTGACAGGGATTCATTGAATGGTTTAAAGGCCTTTACATGAATAAGAGCGTGATTATATAATGTAATGCTAGACAAAGGATGACCAAATAAACAAATGCTGCGTTAAATATTTTAATGCGTTAATCTGAAAAAAAAAAAACGAACCCTACTTTATCCACAGGATGGTGGAAACATACCCAAACGCCAGCACATCCCAGGTCCTCTGTACTAACATCACCACAGGGATTTTCAGCCACAATCACCCTGACATTTGATTACATTTAATCTGTCCTCTAAAGGACACAGCAAACTTGATTATAAAACATAGACTGTGTTTAAATTGATTTTTGTCCAGAGGGTTGCAAAAAAAATTGATATAAATTTTTTTGATATAAAATGATATAAAATCTATAAAATACGTGACTTTTCAGTTAACTTTAGTTAAAGAATAATAACAGTCCATCGGGTGTCTCGTCATTTATTTGTGTCGAGCACCTTCCTGGTGGAACATTCTTCCTAACTCAGTCCGGTCAACCACATCTCACAACATTCAAAAAACTACTTAAAACCCATCTGTGAATCCTTGACAGACAAATGAAAAAAACAAAAAAACAAACCCTCTCTCAACAGGTATTGGTCTGGCTTTTGTTGAAACTAGTAACTTTGTATTAGCACCTATTGTGTTATTGCTCCTGATTGACATATCGCTTATTGCAACCTGAAATCTCTAAGTCGCTTAGGATAAAAGCATCTGCGAAATGAATAAATGTAAATGCTAAGCTAATGCTAACAAGCACAACAACTATAGTTAGTACTACTGAAAACGTTTATAAAATCTATATATAGCTATAAAATATAATGGCACCTTACAATTTAATACAGTTTACTAGTGTTAATACCAAAAAGTGTACTACAGTATTACAGAGAGAAAACAGACAAAACAATAACAGGGATTACTTGCGCAGCATCCAATGCAAATAGCATCATTGATTATAGTGGGTTCTCTGCTTTTGTCAGGTTGCTCACGTGCAGTGTAAACACTTTATACAAAGAGCAAGTAATGCTCATCCTTTATCACTGTTGCGGTGAATTTGGAAATGACGTTCATGCAGTCTATACTTCTAAACTTGTATTTAAACTTCATAATGTTCCGTAACAGGGTTCTGGGTGAGAAAAGGATTCTCTGTGAAACGTTTGAGAATTGTCCAATCACATGAGGTCGAACATGTAAAAATCAATATTGATACGCTATCAGCAAGGCGAATATAGTGTGAATAAATCTGTTAATTAAAATTATTTTGCAATTTATAATATAATATATGTTGAAATTATGTTTAACAATGTCTTCTTCTCTGGATAATTTGGTGGGGCAGGGATCCCCTGCACCACCTATTGACCAGCCGCCAATATACAGGACATTCCTAAAAAACGCACACCTGCGATCATTAATACACGTGAACATTTTCCCTCAGGGTGCTCAGGGAATCATTTATCTCCCATGGTTTTTTTCTCAATTCTTCCGTGAAAATTCCAAAATGCTGCACTTGCAAAAAGCTCCCAGATGACCGAGCTGCTCAGGAGAAATGAGTGATGTCCCGGCAAACCTCTCGAGAGGAGAAAACGACAGGAAAAAGAGAGAAAAAAATAAAGGCGTGGAAATCGTCTGTTTGGATGGTGTTGAAGATTGTGGAAAACAAAAGAAAAATATCACAGAAAGACATTAGTTAAGTGAAAATATGCAGGGTCGGGGCCTTGGCTTAGTGGTTAGTTCACATGCTGCACACATGTTTAATGGGTGGCGCACATGTGTGAACAGAGTTCACGTAGGATGCGTTTCTACATATTTTGTTGTTCCAAGAACAACAAACTTGCAAAAAATACAATATCCCAAACTGAGAAGAAATGCATATACTTTCATATGCAGTATGTATAAATAAAGCACTATATAAAGTGTCTCATGCACATAGATGGGATGCATCACCAAAAATGCCAATTTGCACTCGTTTTGTTCATTAGATGTGAAAAAGGGGATAACCTTGCAAAGCCAAATGGGCAAAAAGAAACGACAAATTACAAAAGTACAAAAAAATGCAATATCAATTGTAATAAATAATACACCAAAAAATCATATATCATGCAATATTGTATTGTCTATCGATTAAAAATCAGAATTACAAAAATAGGTTGACAATAAAGTCATAACCCCAACCCTAAAATCTGATCGGTTTAATAAAAAAAAAACCCTCAAATGTGAGTTGAGCAATAAAAACACTGAACTTCTAAAAAAAAAAAAATCACATCTACAATGAAAAAAGGCGTTCGTACACAGTATGTGAAGTATGAAAGGGTCAACACGGTAAGATGTAGACAGTGTTGGGTGTAACTAGTTACTAAGTAATTAGTTACTGTAATTTAATTACTTTTCCCTTGAAAAAGTAAAGTAAGGGATTACTCTTATTTTTTTCCATAATTTAATTACAGTTACTTTTGATGTAATTAAACTAAATACTTTGTGTAATATATGTGTGTGTAATAGTGGAATTGACATCAAAATTCAAAGTCTAACTTTAAAATCTGTGCTTTAATGTATCCTTCTCACATTTGTAATACTTTGGTCAGTTAATAAGAGTACTTTATGTAGTTTAATATTATTTATTTGAATGAATTAAAAGAGCCGTTTCATGTCTATCCTTGAATCACTTAACTTATCAAGGTTGATATAGGATATAGAAAGTAATTAGTAATAAGTAATTAAATACTTTTTGGAGAGAGTCATTTGTACAGTAATCTAATTACACTATTGAATATGTAATTAGTAACTAGTAATTAATTACTTTTTGAGTGTAACTTACCCAACACTGGATGTAGATATGGATCAGAATCTGAAGTGTTATGGCACACCTCTGAATTATCAATAAAAGCTTATAAACGATTCAAAGACTTCATCAAAATGTACGCTTTGTACTTCTGAGATACTCCATCAAGCAGCTTTGTGAAGTTACAAGCACTGGGCAAGTAGAAACGCTGAGTTGATATAATGTGTTATCCTCCACATAGCAGACAGCTCAGACCCAGAACACAAACAATGGAAAAGAAAAAAAAACACTTTCTAAAGGCCATAATTAGACATGAATAGACACTGAGGTCATAGTCCTCATGTACTGGTCACCGGTGCCTTAGGCCAGCCTGGCCCAAGGGGCATTGAGAAGTGTCTGATACAAAACTGTCCGATCCTGTTAATGGACCACAGCCTCCGAGCACTCTTCTCTCCTGCTCTCTCACCTGCTCCACAACAAGCACCACAGTGAAGTGCATACACAAGCAGCTGAGAGAATACAGAGCTATGAAAAATACAGAGCAGAGGGGTGAAATAAGAGAGTGAAGAGAAAGAGACGAGAAGAGGGAGGCAGAGAGTATAAGGAGAACATTAGAGAAAAAATCAGTACCACCTTACTGTTTGTTTTTACTGTACTGTTTTATGTACAGTGCTTTGGCAACATTGTAGACAACACTGTGGCAACATCACACAATCCTGCCAAGGAAAATTGAAGAGGAGAGGATGAGAGTGAAAAGAGAAGAGGATGAGAGGGAAAAGAGAAGAAAAGAGGAGAAGAGGATGAGAGCGAAAAGGGAAGAGGATGAGTGGGAAAAGAGAAGAGGTTGAGAGAGAAAAGAGAAGATGAGAGGGAGAAGAGAAGAGGATGAGCGGAAAAGGAGAAGGTGAGAAAGAAGAGAAGATGATGAGAGGGAAGAGGAGAGGATGATGGATGAGAAAGAAAAGAGAAAAGGACGAGCGGGAAAAGAGAAGAGGCAGAGAGAGAAAAGAGAAGAAGAGGATGAGAGAAAAGAGAAGAGGACGAGCGGGAAAAGAAGAGGAGAATGAGAGAGGAAAGAAAAGACGATGAGCGGGAAAAGAGAAGAGGATGAGAGAAAAGAGAAGAGAATGAGAGAGAAAAGAGAAGAGAATGAGAAAGAAAAAAGAAGAGGATTAACAGGAAAAGAGAAAAGGAGAAGAGGATGAGAGAGAAGAGGATGAGAGAGAAAAGAGAAGATGAGAGGGAGAAGAGGATGAGCGGAAAAGGAGAAGGTGAGAAAGAAGAGAAGAGGATGAGAGGGAAGAGGAGAGGATGATGGATGAGAAAGAAAAGAGAAAAGGACGAGCGGGAAAAGAGAAGAGGCAGAAAGAGAAAAGAGAAGAAGATGATGAGAGAAAAGAGAAGATGAGAGGGAAAAAAGAAGAGGATATGAGGGGAAGAGGATGAGAGAGAAGAGGAGAATGAGAGAGAAAAGAGAAGAGGATTAACAGGAAAAGGAGAATAGGATGAGAGAGAGAAAAGGAGAAGAGGATGAGAGAGAGAAGAGGAGAAGAGGATGAGAGAGAGAAAAGGAGAAGAGGATGAGAGAGAGAAGAGGAGAAGAGGATGAGCGGGAAAAGAGAATATGAGAAGAGAAGAATCATAAGACAAGAAATAAGGAGGAGAGGGGCGGGGAAAAGTAGGCCTAATGGAGAAAAAGGGACAGAAGAGAGGAAGAGTGAACAACACAAAAAGAGAAGCAGGGAGAAGAGAACAATAAAGGAGATCAAATGGAACACAAAAAAGAAAACAGGCAAAAATGGCAATGGTTGAGATATACATCATCACAAGCTGAACATCTGAAATGGTTTTACTACGGTAAACAGTCGTTGAGCTCATTGAGATATGACACAACAACGCATAAAAACACGGAGAACAAGGAGATAAAGAACAACGGCCCAAATAAAAGCCTGAATCACCTCACGGCTGCCGTAAGACCAAACTCTGCAGAATGAAGAAATCATCAAGTTTGGATGCTGAGGCAGGCGGTCGGCCGGAGCGATTCAGCAGAACTGACTTAACCAGCTGAGCAATCCTCTCATTTCCCGCAGGCAAACTCAGATCACCATCACAAAACAGCACAAGTCGTGCAAGGAAAGCATTCTCGCTCAAGTCCATTCTGTCCGAGTGGCAGTTTCCCTCTGGTCTTTTGTAAAGTGCAGCTTTCTCACTCACGCCGCAAATTACTGTTTGGCTATTACGACTCATTTCACACTGATATATACATTTACGGATAGTGTTTATGGTGACCGGCTCCAGAATGACATTCAAGTTAAATATTAGCATATGGTATGGAATACAGCGGGAGAAAGAACCTGAAGTGTAAATGGCACATCGATTTTAATGAGCTGTTGTGGTCTGTTATTAGCTTTGTGCGTAGGAGGTGACGTTTATTAAAAAAACAAAAATGATTAATTTCTAAGACGTGCCCGAACTGCCAGAGTAAACAGGCAGGCTAAGAATTCTCTATAACAGCTGCTGCATTTCATTTTTAAAGAGACAGCTCGTTGAAAAACTAAACTTTACTCTTCTGCATGTTGTTCCAAACCGTATGGCCTTCTTTCATTCATGGATTACAAGCAATAACTGTCTGTCCCCATTCACTTTTATTAAACTGACCAAAGAGCAGTGTTATTTTTTAAACTAAAAGTCACAAGTTTTGAACACAATGGTCATTTTTGGGTGAGCTGTCCCTTTAAGACGTAGGAGCAGTGTTAGTCAACTGGTGGGTCGCAAGACCGTTCTAAGTGGGTCGCGGAGTATACAGTCTAAAAAAACAACATCAACAACAAAAAATGTAATTCGAAATGTTTTTCTGATGCGAGACTTTTATTTTGAAATACGTGCGTGAAAGCTGTTGGCAGATGCCTGAGCAAGTGAGCGCTTTTTCTCCCAATTCGATATCTGCGTTAAGGTGAGATGTTGTCAGGCTGAATGTCAGTGTCATTATTCTATCGTTAATGTCTTAACTTGTTACGAAATAAAAAGTCTTTCACTATCCTGTCCTGTTGGACGTAATGCGGTGCTATACTCACGCAAATGCGGCGTCTTCACTGAAGCAACAAACTACGAGCATGGCATGCAACTTGTGAAATAAAAGTAAAACACCTAAAAATCTCATAACTGGTACTTTGTGTGTTAGCCGGGAAGGATTTACATGAAGGTATGATATTCATGTTCATCTTTCATTAACAGTTCATGTTAGTATTATGTATTTACCATGGCTACTCTTGTTTTCATAACCCTAAAATGCCATGTTATTTTCGCTTTGTGTTGTTTTGTATATGTTTATATTACGGTGGTGGCTCAAACCAACAATTTTATTAAAAAATAGTTTGGAACTGCTATTTAATAGCCTTAACCTTAACTTATAGGCTGTTCATTCATCACTATTAGTCACAAATTTTTGTTAGTATTTTAGTATTAGTCACTCGTTTTTTTTAAACAAACTACATATGACGGCTTGATGACCATGGGAAAATGTGGGTCCCATAGCCAAACCAGTTGAGAACCACTGACTTAGAGTAAACTATACACAAAACAGTGACACACCTCAAAATGTTTCGCTCGTATGTTAAAGACAAACTGCTTTTCTTGACCTACAGCACAATTGGACAGCCGCAGCTGCTCGTCTGGTTCGACTACGGCAGACTCTGACTTAATTTCACCCGAGTATATTACCATTCCACTCATATTATAAGGTCAGGATTGGACCTCTAGCGTCCAGGTTTATACAGGGAAGTGGAAAGGATGTAAAAGGACGTCGGAGAGGGCATCTGCAGGGTGTTTCAGAGAGCTGTGAATGAAAACCAGCGTGAAATCGTGAACAGAATTTTAATAGATTATGCCTACATTAGGTACAAGGACAAATTTTACAAGCAAAGCACTTTAGGTAGTGTGCATGAAGGTACATAAAAACTTTTGAGTTTGCATGACCAGCATAACCATTAAATGTGAATAATAACAAGGAAGAAATCAAAGAGTTTATGCCACTAAAGCTGGGATATGATCCATAATCACTGTCCTGTTTTCTCTTTATCGCTTTATATCCATGTCCCATGAATTGTCCAAGTCTGATGATGAAAAGGAGGCAGAACAAAGGAAAGCAGTTTGAGATAATCACAAGAATAATACAAGCAATTTGCTATTACTTGACATTTAGCCCATTCAGAATTAAGTATGAAAAACTACTACAAGGATTCGGCATGTTTGTTCTTGTGTTTCTCCAGTCCAGATTTCTTGTGGTCTACATAGGAAACGGTTGATTATGCGGACTGTGTTTGTCTGGTACATGACAGAACTTACAGTGGGTTGTTGTTTTCCATTTGACGGTTATTTCATTGAGCAGCGGATATTAAAAAGGAACGTGGTGAAGAGTGCCTGAACAATAGAGCTTCTGAAAAATGGGGCTGATCAGGAAATAAAGTCTCGTTGAGCACACAAGAGGAAAGCAGCAGGGGTAGCAAAGCTTTCTCTGCCCTAAATTATTACAGTGAGAAGCAAACAAACAAAAAATGTATAGCTTTCCAACCAGATCTCACGGGCATTCGTAACCACATTTACTCATTTGGCAGACGCTGTTATCCAAAGCGACTTACAAGTAGGAAAGCATATAAACATTTTGTCAACATGCTAAACAGTACCGTTAGTTTACAAAAAAAGCTATTTTAACAAGGTGGCTAATTTGTTTAAATTCGCACGATGTGAATCGTCCAAACCTTACGATAATTAGAAAAAAGCAATACTGAGGCCCCTCCCCTAACCCCACCCTTAAACTTAAAGGAATAGTTTAAGTTTAAGAAAAATATAAATTCTTTCATCATTTACTAACCTTCTTGTAATTTTAAACCTGTATGACTTTCTTTCTTCTGCAAAACACAAAAGAAGATATTTTGAAAAAAGTTGGTAACCAAAAACTGTTGGTCCACGTTGACTTCTATTGTATGGACACAAAACCATTGCAAGTCAATAGGGACCAAACGGTTTTGTCAAACCAACATTCTTCAAAATATCTTCTTTTGTGTCCTGCAGAAGAAAGAAAGACTCACATGTTTGAAATGACAAGAGGGTGAATAAATGATGACAGAATTTTCCTTTGGGGTGAACTAGTGGCGCGAAAGCAAATCGTAATAAAACATACAAATTGATATGAATTTGCCACCTCGTAAAAGCGGTGAGGATGTGTTGTTTTGGCTTTCCTGCACCTTACTGGCATCTCTGTCCTTGTTGAAGCAAAGGACAAAATGGTCCTAGCCAAAATACTGCATGGTTTTTTCACAATCAACAAAAAAAGCAAACATTCATTATGAATTATGACATCCAAAATGCATCATCATTTAAACCTTTTTTATAGCCCAACCATAGAAGTGAATAATCCGATTTAGATTTTTTACACAAAGCTCATAATTGACTGGATTCATTGTGTTTAATCGTGTTAAAAAAAACGTTAAAACTGAGAAACGCCTTCTATTTATTGGAAATATACATTGATCACTACTTTCTAAACGTAAACCAATCAAATGTTTAAAGAACAAATTTAGCCAAAAAGTGCACCATTCACCTTGGTTCAAAACACACAGAATATGAATGTACTGTGAATCCTACTAAATACACAAAAGAAGATTAAAATACAGCTAAAGCATGATGAAACTGCAATAATAAACTGAATCATATAAATCCATCTGAGAAAACGAAGACATGCCCACATTTTCATGCATGGTCCTGCTCTATAGTGTTGAACTACATCCAAGAGGCTTCATATTTCAGTCCCCATAATGCACCAACTGTTCCGGCCAGACTCTGGAGCGGATCTCGTACATAATCACAGATCATATTAAATAGCTCATCTAAACAAAAGACCGTATGGTAAACACAGGCTATCGCTGGTCATCGCTTCACTTGTGTCAAGACTGAACACCAACCTACTCACACGAGTTCTGAGAAGATATCAGATCTATAATGCATCTATACAGACACTTCCCAAGAAAGGAACTGATCCAGACAACAAGAACAAAAAACTGCATGAGGTCACAGAGTGTGCTGCGGAGCGGCAGATGTGGTCATGACTCAAAGTACGAGTCGCTGACACATGGATGAGACAGCACCTGCTTTCAGACAGTCAGCAGAGGGACCACAGGCATCTCTGATAATCTTGTACACACCATATTATTCTAAGAAGACAAGTCGGTTTTCAGTAGCCTCCAGGAACTAAATAAAGGAACCGTGCAATCATGTCCACCACCACTATTGCAAGATGAGTTTGCAGTAAAATGGGCGATATGTTTTGGATCTTATATAAAAAATATTTTAAACATTTTTATGCACATACTGTACATGCAATTAAAAACAATTATTTGAAACCGGGACAGTTCACCCAGAAATTAAAATTATTTTATCAAGTTCAAAACCTGTATGACTTTCTTCTGCAGAGCAGAAAAGATGATATTTCGAAGAAGGTTTGTAACCAAACAACTTTGTCCCCCATTGACTTCCATTCTATGAACACAAAATCACTGAATAATCCCTCAAAAACATTTTATTTTTGTGAAAGTCATATACAGGTTTTAAATGACATGAGGATTTTTTTTGGGGTGAACTATGCCTTTAATAGACCTGGGATTGGAAAAATAACCTTCATTTAACAGTTAAGTTACTTAATGTAAATTAGATACTCAAGTTACTTATGAATTCTAAATTTGTTCAATAAATGTTTTAGTATGTAAAGCGTAGGAATAACACTAGGTTTATACAAGAACAACTCTGGGCATTATAGCAGAAATCTCAATGCAAGAAAACTTTACACATGTGGCACAACTTAGTCATACAAATTACGCACTGAAAAAGGAAACTTCCTCTCCCACACCAAATGACAACCTTTAAAGTCCAAAAACAACCAGCCTTGAAATCGTGCGCTCTTCGCCTCAATTACACAGACTGCATACTGATTTTCTGCTGTAAACATTTCAATTGCAACACTTGAGAGAATTTACAATTCATTAGTTTGCGTAAGCAAAATTCCAACAGACCACAACTGTAATACCAACCCATAAATACAGCATTCTTCCGATTGGCATTAAAACTAAAAAACCAAAAACAATTCCAGAATAGCCGCATATATAGAGAGATTTGAAAACCTGGCGCTGTGCTATATTGGGTTGACAGAGGTCCCTGAGAAACAGATTGCCTTGGCTTTCCTGCTGAGCACTGCATTCTGTCAAATAACTCGGCGCTTGGCTGAACTACCCTTGCTTGCCCTTGCATTCTGCCCTTACTGACGACAGAAGTGTTGTAGTGAAGAGCGGAGCATGATGGTTCTCTATAGGATACCCGGCTCTCGAGAGAACACCCACCTCGGGCGAGCAGGCTTAAGCCGGACCTGCTGCTCTCTGACATGTGGTGAGTATTATCTCAAGTACCTCCTTTCCACACCTGTTGTTCATCCTCCTTTTCCATACGCTTTGCAGGCCCGGTCCTGTTACTGCTGTAACTAAACCATCTGGTTGAAAAAAGCATTTTAGGAAATGTAAAAATGTGTGTGTATCTTGTCGACACGCAATCATGACAAAAAAATGCTTCTATTTTATCACAGTACAAAACATTTAAAGCAGTTTTTATCCAGAAAAACTGCACCTCCCCATTTACTCGTATGTGCTTATAGGGCCCTCTTGCCCTGTCCAATATGGCGGCCGGGACATCTCTCAAAATGGGACATCTCGTAACTCGCACAGAAGCGAGTGACAGTACATGCCTAGGGACATACTCGGTTCCAACTCGATGTTCAGAGATTGCCACAAAATGACAATTACACAACATATCAAACAGAACAGTACCCTGGCTAATTTTCAACCACAAAGCATAGCAGATTTTAAAAAATGGCGCTGATCTAAAAAGGTGGAGTCGCAGAGAAAACCTTACGATGTTTAATCTGTAAAGGGAAACGTATTAACGTGCCCTGTGCACTAACATTTGTACCTCTAACCAAAGTCTTTGTAAAATAAGAGAAGGGAACAGATAGAGGGTGACAGAAGTGATGATGTTCAGCGATGCCGAGTGTCCTCCGTTGCCAGTCTCTGTAAGGCAGCACAAGAGACATTAAATCAACCTGTCTCTACATTTCCAAATCTCAGCCCCCTGGGACTCTCCTGTGACTCTGAGAGATAAGATAACAGAACCATGTGAAATCAGCTTAATACTAGGGAAAGGAATACTATCAGAGAATGAGAGAGAATAGCAGCGTTTAAATGGGATCAGAGTTACTGTGGTTGCCCAGATAACTTTGTATTCAATGCCAATACTTGAAATATTTTACCATGCTTAAAGGGATACTCCACCTAAAAATGAAAATTCTGTCTTCACTTACTCACCCTCAAGTTGTTCCAAAGCCGTATACATTTCTTTGCTCTGATAAACACAAAGAAAGATATTTGGAAAAATGTTAGCAACTGACGTTCCTGGGACATTATTGACTACAATAGTAGGAACAATAATTTGATCTTTTTTGTTCTGTTGAATTTAGGAAAGCAAAAAGTTCTGGGGCACCTTTGACTTCAATTTAAAAACATTCTACTATGGTAGTCAATGATGTCCCAGAAATGTCAGTTGATAACATTTTTCCAAATATCTTTCTTTGTGTTTATGAGAGCAAGTAATTTATACAGGTTTGGAACAACTAGAGGGTGAGTAAATGATGAAGGAATTAGTTATTTTGACCAATACTGAGATCACAGTTATTTACCATGATTACTCACCAATTTTTGAAACAACATTAAAAAGAAATAACTTGTCTTTTCAAATAGAATTCAGCTGAAAAACAAATGTGTGCAGATTTCAAATGGGTCTGGCTATCGGTATTGCCCACAGTTTAGTGAAAACGGATGAAATATTACATTTTGACATTTACAGTATGCATCTGTCAGACATTTTAATCCAAGTGAATTACAGTCCGTGTAGGTTTTACATTTGTATCAGAATGTGGGTATCAAACCCTGTCCTTGCTAAACTCAGTTTAGACTACGTTGCAGCAACACAGACGATACACAAACCTATCTCAGCCCCTTCAAACAAACATCTGAGACAAAACTAGTGGTTGGACAACAGCCCAAACATAACTCTACCATTACGCAAAGTGTCACTCCAGTGTGCCCGTCTGGTTTGTCACACAGTGATCTGTCTGAGTTTCACAGACGGATTGTCTACATTCTGATCAATATATGATAGACAGAGCGTCACGGTCATGACAGTGGAAACTATCGTCTGTCACGCAGGCTGAAAACAAGACCGCATCATATCGCCCACAGCTACGGCATGATGGAATCAGGCCATCGGGGACACAAGAGATAAATCCAAACGCACCTCAATGCAGCACTGCTGTTCAACTGTATTTGTTGCGCTGATATGCAAAATCACAAAACAAACAGAATTATAAAGACGACATATAGCTTGCATACTGCAAGCTGTCAAAATCATGTCCGTGATAGCCAAGAGGACCCCCCCCAAGTGCGAATCCCGGCTTGTGGTTCTTTCCCGACTCCTGCTCCCTTCTCTAGCCCGCATGCTTTCCTGTCCTTTCTTCATCTCATAAAGCTATAAAAATGCCAAATACATAAATTATTTGAAAAGAAATTATTTAAATGGACAGAGACACAGAGAGAGGGCTACAGAAACACGCCCCCTCTCCACCCACCTAATAAGTCTGTCGCATTTCTGATGTGTTCTGATTTCTCGTAGAGCATGCAGCGAGTGCACAGACACAAACACGTGCTCACATCTGTCTTCTCAGCCCCAATTCTAATTACATCAGCAACATTAATCAAGTGAACCTGTAGTTACGTTTCCTCCAACATCTAATCTCACTGCTGAATGACCCGATGAAATCGCCACCTTTAAGTGCAGTTATACTCAGCTAATACACAGCCGTAACTGATTACAAACAAACAAGCGTACACATTAACAATCTGATGGGATTTTGCACGGCAACGGTGTGAACATAACTGCTGTTCCATGGACGCTTTGAGGGACAAGTTCATTGCTGCTTTTCCTCTCACACCCATTTCTGCAAACATGCTTAAAGTCTGACGGCCTGAAAACACAAAGTAAAACAACCAACTAACAACTAAACAAACAAGGCAAATTGTTCACAGACAAACACAGTAAACACAATGAAACCTTTAAAAGTAACGCCAAACTGATCGTTTTACTTTTAAAGCCAAAAGTCATTTATTCCATAATGAAATTTGCTCTGCGTTTCTCTCTCGGATGCCATATTTTTGCGCATCCCTGTCACATCCCACTGCAGATTAAAGTCACCACACAAAAAAAGAAAGGCATGAGTTTATCACTGGGTGCTGGGGAGAGGACGGCCTCAGGCAATTACTGCTTTGTTGAGGGCGAAAATGACCTCTGGAACAGAAAATGGCACAAAGGACCAAAAAGATAGAAGCGGTTTCCGTGATCTCCCCTGAAAAACGAGCATGAAGACATCAAGGTCGTGAAAGAGAAGTTATGAAACTTAAATGATAAAACTTTCACACAAAAATCAATACTACAACGACAAAGCTATACCTGTACAAAGTTGACTTTTGTTAAGAGTTTAAAATCCTACGGCCATAAATATTTGCAAACGAATACACCTAACATACCAGGGTTTCCCCCCAAAAATCTGTGATTTTGTGAAGTTAGTGAGACCTTTGTTAGGACTTTTTTTGAAAAACAAAAAATGAATGGCTGTTTATCTAAAACATGGACAAATGAACTATTCACGAAGGGACAGAGATCTTAAATAACATATTCAAGCATTTTCAAATGGAAATCTACAGGCTCTTATAAACACAGCACAGTCTTACTGTATGTGTGTGGAAATGACTCGTGTGAATCTGCGGTTCTGATGTTGAATTCCACGTACAACCTGCACACCAGACAGGAAAAAGCTGATTCACATGCTGATGGCATCGTGGGTCAGGCTGGCAGTATACACACAGCTCTCGGTCATAAGAGCAGTCACGCACATATGTGCCCCATAATGCACAGTGACTTCATGTAGTGGACAGATGTGCGCCACAAAGTGATACCTGCATCCTCCACAAAAGGATTAAACGTACTTTTGCCTCTCTATCGCCATCTCTGTTTGAAACTTAAAACTACAGGTTACTTAACATACTTATCTGTACACGGCTTGAAGTCAAATAACAGCAGAACTGCAAAATCATACGCAACAGCTCAAGTTATAAATGATTATTATAAGCATACCCTTGTGAATCGAGATGAGGAGATTTTTATAGCACTCGCGCAATGGTTTTCTTTATTTTGAACTCATCCATTATGAATGGCAGCGTTAAGCACCACTAAATAAGATAAAGTGCAAGCACACGTCTTTTAGAGTAAGAAACAAACTTGACTGATTTTAAACACGCATTACAGCTTCAAACATCCTGTAAAACAATAAGAAGGCCTAGATCCAAATCGGCCAATCAGCACGCAGCACACCCCTTCCAACAAGATCAGATAGCAGCACCAATCACAGGGTCTCAGAAAGTGATAGCGCTCATGTAGTCAAACACATCCCTTCCAGATAAGAAGACACGTCGCAGAACACCCGAGCTCCGCAATATATCTGACAGCATTCGACTTTTTAGACGAATGGGGAAAAAAATATTATTATTATTACAGTAACGGATTCAACAATCCTCTATCCCAAAATCCACAAGGCTTTGATATGAGATGCTATATCCCGAGCTTTATTAAATGCCTGGATTCAGACCTTAAACAACAAACGTAGACTATCTGGCGAAAGCTACCGATCAAAGAGGCCCTCGGCCAGTTACCGCGGTAAATAGGACATGTATTGGGTTTTCCTTACGCCGCCCGGTCCACATGACAAAAAGGACACGCAGCTACATGATTGGCGGTATTGAATAGTTGGCAGACCATTATCAGAACTGGCCCAGACCTCCAGGGCTTTAGCTCTGCCTTATAGTTATAGGGGAAGACAGGATAGCAGCTTGCCCGTATATTTCACTGCACTTATTTATATTGACAGCAAATTCAATAATGAACTCGCACTCCCTGTCCCCGCACTCACAGGACCGCGGCTGAGCGCCGAGACCTCCCACATGTCTCACCCATAACAAAAATGAATGACGCACAGGGAAAAACAACGCGATTCTGCAGTTCTCACGCTGATCGACGACTACATTTACGCCGCGTCTCCCAAATCTGATTTTCTGCTCAGATCCGCTTTCTTCGTATGACATTATTAATGTAGCCTGAACAGCCCACACTCTTAAACTCAATTCTGTGCACAACAAACCATCATTAAGATAAATTAATTCATAATTAAATTTACAGGTAGCTGTTGTTATTGTTTTTAATATGGTTTATCTCATAATACAGTAGTGTACACGGTCCAGCCTAGACGTCTGTACGTCTATCCCAGTTTCCATCGCCCAGTGCAGGGCAGCGAAGCTACGAAAATGAACACGTTATTCGATATTGCAAGTTCTGACACATACAAAGCACTGGTCTATTATAGAATTTAATGCTCCACTACCCGCATATGAAATGCGAGAGAGATTTTAATATTGCTGTGAAAAGATGTATTGCTGTTCTACATAACAAAGGACAGCGGCTGGAGGAGATTTATCTCTCTTCGATTTCGTTGCCCACTGCAGAAGTCCTAGATCTGCATTTCCCATAACAAAACGCTTCACGCTGCACTGCAGTCCCGCGTGTGAGGTCATCCATCAACAGTGAGGGAGTGGAGACCAAAAGGCCAGAAACTATATTGACGTCAGTGTGCATCAGTGACCGCCTCCTTTCACAGCAGCCTCGATCTGTATCACATTCAGTTGCTCCATTTAAACGTTTTTTTTTTTTTGAAAACCACAATGAATTGCACAAATATTCAATTGAAAAATGTTACTAGAACATGTGCGTAGTTTCTTTTATGGAGGAACAAACTTCTCAACCCATAAAGCACTTAGAAGGTCTCGAAACAGTCAAATGATGACAAAACAGACAAAACATGACCATTTACTTTAAATATAAATTGCAACACACAGCCATCGGAAATTAAGAGACCATTTCAAATGTATTTTTATTTTTTCTGAGTTTACTATTAATAAGTATGTGTTTAGGTATAATTATCACTTTTGTTTCATTCTGTTAACTACGAACAATGTTTCTCCCATATTTTAAATAAAAATAATGTTTCTATTTGCATTTATTTGCAGAAAATGAAAACTGGAGAAACAGGTCAAAATAACAGAAAAGATGCTCTGTATTTTTTCAGAGCTCAAATACTGCAAAGAAAACAAGTTCATATTCACTTTTAAGCAACACGACAGTAATGTTTATACAATGCATTTAGGAAAAGTTAAACATTTTAACCTCGGTTTTTATCAGTTTTCATGTGTCTTGTCATGCTGTCAGTCTTTCACATTGCTGTTAGATGACTTTGTCACTCCTGAGGTTTGATTTTGTTCAAATTCAACAGACACTGGACTAGAATGGACACGATACATCTAGAAATGCTGAAATGCTAAAAAAGTGTAATGGTCTGTTAATTTTTTCTGCACCTGTATCATCGCATATTAACTTTGGTGCTCATTGTAAGTTCAATTCAATTCAATTCAATTTTATTTATATAGCGCTTTTCACAATGTGCATTGTTCCAAAGCAGCTTTACAGGAGCAAATAAGAAAAACACAGAAAGGTAAAACACAGCACAGTGCATGGTGTTTATAGACCAAGCAAGATCATTATAATAAATAATATTGAATAAATAAATGAATAAATAAATAAATAAATGCAGTCTCCCGGTGAGCAAGCCAACACTGCACTGCTCTGCTGTGGCGAGGAACCCAAAGTCAGTCTCAAAAATGTTTATACCCCATCGCTAACCAATCAATGGATAAACTGTATATGTTGAAAAAAGAAAAAGATGTAACTTCCAGAGCCAGACTGTTGTGTTACAACAGTTTGGCTCTGAGCTCGTAGCTCTGATCCAGGTATCGGATCATTGAAAGTCTGAGCAGAACTCTCTCCAAAAGCTCCCAGATAAAAGAAAGAACTGCTCTTTTTGGAAAGCAGTGTGCAGATTTATAATAAGGTCTACAGGGAACAACTATATTCATCTCTAATCAATAAGCAGAGAAAGCTGAGCTAAATAACATTAACTTGTAACAAACTTAGCCTTGGGCAAAACAGTTGGCTTGTTCTGATTGGGCCAATAGGGGAGGAGGGATAGTGACACATCACAGCCTGAATTCTGAAATCTGAATGAAATCTCCCATATGAGCACCAAGCCTCACTGCATCTAAAGAACATGTTAACCAAGCCACAGCATCAATACCATAACTAATATCCATATGCCAACCCTAAATAGGCAAGGGAGTGTAAGACTGCAAAAGAAAGAGATGAAAAGAGTGAATGACCTTGATTATATGAGGATCTCTGCTCATCTGCAGTCTCCTCCCGCATCGCATCTCTCCTGCATCACCTGTAGAGATGTTCATCTCCACCCTGCCTGTCACATCAGCTCTCACTGCAGTCTTAAGTCTGCCGTATTGTAAGACTCTTAATTCCTCAAAGCAAATGAAACCCGAAATCCCAGAATGCTCCGGACCCCTGGCACCCACGTCTTTAGATGGCTTACTTCTACAACAAGAGGGGCTTTGCACCAGGGATGTGCAAAGCCCAGAGGTTTTGTTAAGCCGGCGGAACGACAACGAAAAAAGTAGAAACATGACTGAAACAATGCACGTTTTCAAAAGCCATTCCTGTACCTCTGAACCGCCTGCTTGCACAGAAATTTAGAATGGATCCAAATAAAATCTGCTCCGTTTCAACGATGAAATATATTTTGCTGTATCTTTCAAATTAAAATGTAAAGACCCTGCAAGTGCATGTTAAATAACTTCTTAACTCTGATGATAATGAACGCAAGTTAACATTATATGATTATTATTGGTTACTGGTCAATAACAGAATTTCACATCATCAGGAGCTGAAAAACAAGAGGTAAATGAATCCAGCCCCGCGTAATTTCATCTTTCAGGCAGCCGTATGTCTCCGAGGCAAGTCATGGAAACCTTGAACAAAAGGCTATATTCATATCACCCTTGTTTAATAGATGAATGCAAGTCTTTAATTCTTAAAGGGCTGGTTTCATATTTCCATAAGAAATGGATGCAATTTTCCATTCTTCATCCACTTTATAAACATCAGGGCTGGGCGATATACGACCACGGCACAAAATGTACATTTCAATATTCTTTACACCTTAGACAATGTCTCGCCTAATTTGATACGATCTGGATGAACCTTCCCCCTTTAACAGTCATCTTCATAAAAGTAGATTCACAACAATGAACAAATATCTAGTTCAGAATATTTTCAAAAGCGCTTTTCACAAAAATGTTATATTTATATTTTTTTATATGGTGCGATATAACAATATAGGGGAAAAAAACATTTACCTTCATACGTTGAAATGCAAAATAATCGATTCTCATTTTATTTCAAAGTTATATACAGTATATAAGTAATTGAAACATGCCTTGCTTGCTGTAAACTGGGTTATTCACAGATGAATAAAAGTTTGTGTTTATGCGATATATGTCTGTGCACTGTGCATATTAATGTTGTATTTATAAACACATGCATGTACATATTAAAGAAAAAATAAAAATGAATAGTTGTTTATGCCATTTAAATGATCTATAAATATGAATATTTCCTAAATATATACATGTACAGTATGTGTACGTGTTTATAAATGCAAAATAAATATGCACAGTGCATAGACACATATTATTATGTAAACACAAACATTTATTCTGGATGCGATTAATCGCAATTAATCCTTGAAGAGCCCTACTTTAAAATAGGTTTTAGTATTTTAGTAAATGAACCAATGGAAATAAATAAAACTTGCAAATACTAATACCATTGTGCTAAAGAAGTTCAAACCACAGACACTATACAGAAAATATACAGTACTCTGCAGTCACCATACAAGGGAGGTTCACATTCTCAAAAAAATAATTTAATAACCAAAAAGCAAACATTGCAATATTCACAATGTTGTATATTAGATGGTAAATCTATCTGACATCACATCCAGCTTTAGTCACATCCTCAGGGAAGCTACAGTACACATAAACAACACCCAGAAAGAAAATGTCAGTAGTTTGAATTTGTTGTATTGTACCATCAAGTCTCTCCCTCTTTAGCCCCTTCTGTACTGTATGTGTTTGAGCGTGTTCACAGCAGACTCACTTACCCGCTGTTTCAGAGCAGTGAACGATGTTCTGACCTCTAACAGTCCTCAGCAAGATCCTTCCTGCTGTGAAGAGAGAGGAATAAAACATCAGGCCAGAGCTCAGTTTATTACATCCTCCTAAACTCTTCAAATACAAGGAGTTCTAGAACATGGTGAGATAAATGAACAAATTTTCCCCAGAACCAGATGTTAGACGTGTTCTTCATTTCCGCCCAACCATCAGTATTTAAACACCTCCTGTCTGCTTCCACATCAAGTCTGAAAAGCTTTAACAAGACTCATAAGAATGTGGCACGCAGATGAGCTGGAGGTGAGGAAGAGACTGTCGTGATGTCAGCTGTACCAACACCAGTACATGATGATGAACTCATTTTAAGCACTCTTCTTTGCTTAAAGGTTAACGATTTACTAAATGTATTTTTCACATACGCTAGCATACATGGTATGATATAGCCCAGTGAAATGATTAGTACAATATAAATAAGCTTAGAAATTACAACAACAAAAAATAAGCATCAATGAAACAATTCTAATATTGAACCGTTCAGTACGACCTACACGTTTTTGTTTTCGGTTTCGTGTTTAAATAATTTCTGTGCGTTTTATTACTCTCTGAACTGGCTCTGTCTGTGCTTGTCTGTATGTCTGCGCGCTGAAATAGATAAACTAAAATCTCAGCCAGCTCTGTTACATCCGGCACACATAGTGTCCATAGGGAACAATGGCGTTTTTCACTCGGTCACTTCAAGATGCACATAGGATTACGGTCAACGATTATCCAACGAGTCAAATTATTTAAACACTACGTCATAAATTTACAACAAAAAATGAGAAGCGCTCAGTGTTGGGCAAGTTACTCTGAAAAAGCAATTAAATACGTAAGGGATAATCCACAGCTAGCCGTGCATTACAGGATTTTAATGCACAGCGTGGAGGCGAAGAACCACCCGACGCGAAGCGTGCATTAAAATGGTTATTTGCCAAGTTAAAGCTTTTATTGATGTTTACAGTGTCATTTTAGATCAAACAGGTGAAAATGACGGTAATTTTGTCAGTTCATTTTAAATGTAATCAAACTGACTGGAGCTACCCGTGCGTTAAAGGCTATTAATGCACACCTTCCAGCCAATCAGAATCCAGTATTCAAACAGACCATGGTATAATAGTTACTAATTACATATTCAATAGTGTAATTAGATTACTGTACAAATTACTCTCTCCAAAAAGTATTTAATTACTTATTACTAATTACTTTCTATATACTACATCAAGCTTGATTAGTTAAGTGATTCAAGGATAGACGTGAAACGGCTCTTTTATTTCATTCAAATAAATAATATAAAACTACATAAAGTAGTATTATTAACTGATCAAAGTATTACCAGGGTTTGTCCTGCATAGAGAAATTGGAGGCGGCCGCCTCCGTCAAATGTCGTGCCGCCTCAGGCTCTCGTAAAAAATTGTGTTGCGAGTCTTCACAAGAAATGCTGCGTGCATTTAACAGACTGTCATTTGTAACTGCAGTTGCGACATTACACCACAGTGTAGGCGCTGTTTCGTTATCAGCACACTGAGGTGCTAAAAAGAGTTGCAGAACAAGAGCCAGCCTGTGTTTCACGGCTGTTTGTTTTGCATCCAAGTACGTTTCATTTCTTGAAATGTATTAAATTAACATGACGTACATCATTGTAATGTCTTTAGCTGTGCAGTTGGATCGTTGAATCAGCGTATACTGTACACAGCGAGTTCGCCAGTATGAACACACATTGCGTTCAGAACGACTCGCACACGAATGACTCATTTGAACAGATTCATTTAAACTATTGAACTTTTCAGTCACTAGCGAATATAAGACATCCTTGAATCATTTAAAGTGAACCACAGAGAATGCAAGATGTGAATGAGCTTTGCTCATTTAGAAATACTGGTTAATTCAGTTGTGGGCTGAAAAGTTAGTTGAAAATGATAAAAAAGCTTTTTTGATTAAAAAAACATTTCTGTTTGGTTGAATAAAAGTAATGTTTTAAACAACTTAATAATTGTCATTTTTATCTTATTTTATTAGAACTTTTAATATGTCAAACTCAAAGTAACTTTGGTTAAGCCACTTAAAGGTACGGTAGGCCTACGTGTATGTGTACAAGATCAGGATGGCACCACCTCAGCCTCATTTTGAGCCAGGAAAAACCCTGATTACAAATGTAAAAAATATACATTAAAGCACAGATTTTAAAGTTAGACTTTAGATTTTGATGTCAATTCCACTATTGCACACACATATATTACACAAAGTATTTAGTTTAATTACTTCAGAAGTAACTAATTAAATTACAGAAAAAATAGAGCAATCCCTTACATCTACTTTTTCAAGGGAAAAGTAATTAAATTACAGTAACTAATTACTTAGTAACTAGTTACACCCAACACTGGAAGCGCTTCAGACTACATATAATAATATAATAATAATCCCCTTAGCTCTATGAGAGCGGAAGTGGCTTAGCTGGCATATACCCCATTTGATGTTGAGTATAATGCTGACAAACAGACGCGGGCTGACCATCGGAAGCATAGGAACCTAGCGGCTTTATTTTATGCCCATTGTGCCAAAGTGATAATGTCCAAATTTGGCAAATCAAGAATGTATTTCATCTGTTTTACAATGCATAACAAAGCAGCACGTTCGTGTTGCTCTCCCAGCACATGCAGGGAGAGCGTCTAAGCTCCGTGCCCATTGACCGGTAGAGTTTGGACGTCTGTCTGTTTACTGCCATTACAGCAATCCCAAGTGTGCATTATGTTACTTTAAATACACGGATGCACAAAACCTCTTCAAGGAACTTATTTTACTGGCATGTTGGTGAACAGTAAACAAAGAACTGCTGTGAGCTTTATTTCATATTATGCAATACACCAGGAATTTGTACAAGTTGATTTTTGCTTAAAGAGAATAAAATAAGTCAAGTAAAATAAAGAAAATTGCAATAAACGCGTTATTTGTTCTTAACTTCTTCTTATTTCTGTCAAATAAGCATAGAATAATGAAAAAAAACACTTTAAAGTGCCAGGCCATCAGAACCGAACCGAAAACCGTGAGTAAAAAACCGAGGTACGTATTGAACCGTGGGTTAACTGTATTGTTGTATCCCTATAATTAACATAATTTTAAAATAATTAATAATCAAATGTATGAATTTTTAATATCAATTACATTTTAATTTTAAACTTGAACATGTGTATGTGGCCTTCTCAATTGCCAATTAAGTAAATATCGCTTCGAAATAAATAAATATTAATATTAAATCAAACAATAAAATCATGTTTAATTAACTATGAAACATTCAGATATTTCAAACTCTATGGGGCGGTTTCCCGGACAGGGATTGAGACTAGTCCTAGACTAAAATAAATGTTGCCCTTGTTTTGTCTCAAAATGCACAAAAGCTTTTTTGTAAGGCAAGAATATTTGCAGACCGGAGTTATACATATCCAGAAGCACCAATAATACAACCGGAACCTGTTAATAGAAAAATTAAATAAATATTTATCATTACATCGATGACTGAAAAGGCTTTAAAACATCCTGTAACTTTGACTGTAAACCACCTAAATTTGAGAGCTTCATACCATTCAGAGTAAAAGATCAGAGCTTCATTAAAGAACCTGTCTGCAGTTCATAATATTAAAGTCCATTCATTCAGATGGATAATTAATTATAATAAAATCAATACCAAAAAGCTTCCTGTGAGCGGTGGAGCTTCTAACAGAAAGTGCCATCTCCTAAGACGCACAATCTAGGACATGTTTGGAGTTGCAATAAACATCAGGGCTGGTGACCTAGTATGCAACGGTATTTCTGACTTATTGTTGGCAAGATATTGACTTGTGTTCATTTTAATATATTTTCTTTGGTACATCACAAAAGTTCTGTCATTCTGCAATGCCCACTTTTCACGATCCAATCAGCTAACTAATGGATAAAAATTTGTTCCTCCCCATCTTCTTGCTAAATCATTTTGGGGGGGGGTGGTACAGCTACGGTCTGCAATCTTTAAAGCTTTCAAAACGGCAAGTCTAAAATGGTCCTCCCCCATCAGCTGCGGCGAACGGCTGTCAAGAGAGCTGCCTCCCTTCCTTATTAAAAAAACAGCTCTGACAGCAAACGAGACTCAATAAAAGACTCAAAACAGATGACATCACAGCAGCGCTGAAATGGAGGTCTAAAAATAGAGCAAGCATCCCATCATACTAACCCAAATGAGAGTGACGCCACACTTCAATTAGTCAGCTCAAATAAGACACATACAAACGCAACTCGTTTCAGAAATATAATAATGTTGCTCACGATGCGGAAAACAAGGGTTGTAGATGTTCGACAGTGTTCAAGATTTACAGAAATTCAAGAAACAATTTGTTTAGGCTGAAGGCAAATGAGTTCCGTCAGCGAGCTTTCTGATAAGGTTGCACATGAGATGGAGGCTGGAGGCTATTCCTCCGAGAGCGGTTACAGTGCTGATAAAGCCAGAAAGAAAAATCTTGGCTCTGTTCTGCACAATTGCAGGCCAACTTGATCAGCCAATCAGAACGTCTAAATACTTTTATGTTTTAGATTTATATTATACATTAACTTGAACACAGTTTTGGCTACTGAAGTTTATATCAGAGGTTATAAAAAATGAATAGCTTCATAATCAGTCCCAATACTAATCCAATGACACAGCCTTTCGAAAACGTAATGGACTAATAAAAAGTGCATTCAAATCATCACAACATCTCAAGCAAAGATGATCAGAGGGTTTCGACTGTTAAAGGGATAGTAAGACAAGCAAAGACAAAAAAATCTCAGCCTCAAACCTGTATGACTTTATTTCTTCTGCAGAACGCAAAATAATATATTATGAAGAATGTCTATAACCAAAGAACATTGGTCCTCATTGACTTCCGTTGTGGGCACAAATCCACTGGGACATTTCTCAAACTATCTTCTTTTATATTTCCCACAAGAAAAAAACAAACCTTCGGAATCTGAGGGTGAATAAATGACGACAAATGTTATTTTTGGGTGAACTGTCCTGATATCCTTCTTCAGGCGACTGGATCACGCCGTGCTCATTTATTTTGGTCAGTCCTGACAGATTCACCCCTGTGGTCAGTCTGCCTAAAAACCAACACATCTGCCATTCAGATCAGCCTGACAGCATGTGGTTTGTTCCCAAAATACTCTGCATACTTCATAAAAAGCAATTTTCTAGAAACACAAAGCCCTTTTTATACAAAAATGAATTCTGCGAAACGGCACATTTTCTGGTGTTAGACCGGAATGCATTAGATTGTGTGATTTAGTCCCTGGTTCACTAAATAAATATCCAATGAAGTAAATAACCCCATTCTAATATTCACCTCAGCGTTGCAGTCTTTGTAAAGTGTCTTTTTCTCAGAAATCAGAATGAACTAAAAGCAACCATACGGCGTTTGCCAGAGAACACAGTCCCTTATTGTTGAAACGAGAGCAAGACTCAAAATTCTACCACCAGCAGAGAATTGGTCGATGTCGGCCAATGAACTTTTTAACATAACAGGCATTAATTGTGTGATGCATTTACATGAGGTAAAACATTTTGGGCATCAGTATGGCTTCATAGATAGTACAGAATTAAGATATTAGAGGCCTAATGAGACCTGAACCATGAAAGCAATGTGGCCGACTCAGCAGAAGCGTAGACTTCAGGCGTCTGGGTAAATGAACGAGGAAGTCGACTCAGTCCGTGACTCTGCATGCTAAAACAGCTCGCACAATTACCACGCTCTCTCGTGCGGCAATGGAAGAAGATATCACAAAACCTTCAACGTAAATGCTGTTGACAACTTTCATTTAAGCAAGTTTATTAAAGACAAAAGAGTTCTAGGTTTGATTTAAAGGGCCAGTCCACCTAAAAATAAGAATTCATGTCATTTATTCACTCATGTCGAGTCAATACCTGCATGTGACTCTTGTGTGGAACACGAAAGAAGATATTTTGAGAAATGTCTGAGTGGTTTAGTGTTCATACATTGGATGTTAATTGAGGCTAGGGCTGTTCAACGATTAATTGCGATTAATCGCATCCAAAATAAAAGTTTTGTATTTATAACCACATGCACGTACACATCAGTGGCGATCGGCGCCTCCTCTTCAGGGGAAGCAGGAATTCAAACTACGTGTTCAGCGCCTCACGTGAACCTATGTGCATTACGCATCATGTCAAAATACGTGCCTGCTGCAGACGCGTCGAAAGGGTTTATGATAAAAGAGACGCTCGCGTTCAGAAGACACTGCGTTAACACTTAACTCTGATTACACATGAGACTAAGCGAGTATCTAGCAAACGCGAGCGTTTTTTTAATTAAAAACCCTTTCGACGCGTCTGCAGCAGGCACGTATTTTGACAAGATGCGCCGCACACATGACGGCTAAATACATGTTTTGCCGAGCTTCGCATTACTGCTGTACACATAGATGTATATATTTAGGAAATATCTGCATGTATATATGAATATTTATATAGAATTTTAATTATATACAAACAATCATTCATTTTTATATATTTCTTAATTATATGCATGTATGCGTTTATAAATACAAAATAAATATCCACAACAGATGTATATTATGTAAAAACAAAACGTTCATTCTGGATGCGGTTAATCACGATTAATAGTTGAACAGCCATAATGGGGGCTGATGTTGTTTTGTTACCAGCGTTCTTTAAAATATATAACATACAGATTTGGAATAACATGAGGGTGAGTAAATGATGAAAGAATTTTCATCTTTTGGTGAACTATGCCTTTAAGGCCATCTATATACTAATGTAGCAAATACATCAATCCAGGGAATAAAACTACACCTTGACACCTGTCAAGTAATTTCATTAAGTCTTTAAGGGTGACAAACCAGGTATCATGTACCTAAGACCCAAAAATATTAGATGTTGTACCCACAGAGGCCATCGGACATTGACTCTACTCATGCAGTCACCAAATCAATGACTATCTCTAAACCGACCTTATTAATATCATCCCAACATGATTTATTATTTATTGCAGTTGAATGTCTACAAGGGTCTAGGGCTGTCTGATGGATATCTGTGAGACAGGAGGCCATTATTTCCAGCATGTCATATTGAATTCCGCAGGAGTGCACTCAATTTTCCCTGAGCCGTAGGCCGTGGGCCAGGGGGACAGTTTCAGCTGGGACAGCACAGCGACGGGCAAATCTGACAGGATCTCTCGCTCTATCAAAACGACACTGCAGCCAGACATGGCACTAATGGATCCACCTGATGGAACGGAGAATCTATGACATCATGACTGCGGGGACACAGCAGCTCAAGATTCAATGAGCACCGATGACGGCTGGACAAGCGTCAGGCCTTTGATCTGCACTTGAACCTTCGGTAATGAGGAAGATCAATTCTGATTGTTGCAATAGATGATCTACGAGGCTGAGGGCAATTTTATATTCATGCGGAGGCGGCCGTTAGTGGCTTCGCTGGCGTCTAATTGAGCAGGGGCTTGATTAAAATTCATCTCGCTCCGTGGCGTCTTTATTTTGGGGAGGTCGAAGCAACTGCTCCGTCACGCAAATTGGCTCGGATAGAAAGTTCGAACCTGTTAAGCAGCAGGGGAGCTATAATGTACCATCGGGAATGGGGGGGAGTCTTAAAAGGGGATGACAGGCGCCACATTGAAATAAACATCAATCTGATTTAACAAGACGGTATCATTATGGACTCGAGGGAATTCGTGCAAACGATCTAGGCTCCTGCCCCAACCACACAGTGCAATGGAGCAGTTTTTTAGATGGAAAGTGTGGAACTCAAGCCGTGTGATTTGAATCAGCGTGGCATGCATGAGGGTGCTAGGGAAAAGATGTTTATTTTTGGACGTGGAAACCTACAGGGAGGAGCTTCCAGAGGCAATTAGCGGAGTCAATTAGACGACGTGTCGTGGCTGAAAGCCACGGTTCAAATATGCCAACTCGTGCTCCGCCTAAACGCATTCCCGTGACACCACCCCGGTTGCCATGTGCCACATCCATCCAGCCGTCACAGAGAGGCACAATAAACCAGTCGTCTCTCTTCCCTGGACTCGTTTTACTGAAAACCAAGCAGTGAAAAGGTGATCAGACAAAGTCTCTTTCAGTGAGGTGTTTCGTTTACTGACAGCAACACAGCACGCATCCAACTCCAAAAGGAAGGATTGGCGTTTCTGTTAAATGTGACAAATAATCTTCTTTAAGGAAAAAATATATGAAACAGGAGAGGAGAGCTGGTTACTCTAAGCTCCTTTTTGCGTGATAACATGCAATTATGTTAAGCATAGCACTCGAAATGAACCCTACCAAGACAGGCGGTCGGTCTTAATCTCCCGTTACGGTGGGTGCAAATTACATATGGCTGAGGATCAGTTACATTATGAAAACATTACAAGCGATTCAAGAAAATCATTTATAAAGCGTGCGGCACAATGCAGGGATCCGTCCAACGGAAACTTCAAACATTAACGACGGAATGAAATCAAATTTGAAAAATCTTATTTTATTTTATGTGGGATGTTGTAAACCTGCCTCCATTTTGTTAGCAACGCCCATCTTTTCTCGGTGTGGGAAATCAAGTCCCACCCTACATTTTTTCTCATTTCAGATGCCGTTTCACTCAGATATACGTCACGATACGGAAAACAATAGGATCGTTACTTCGATTTCATGCCGGCTTTAAACATGGCACCCTCCCAACACCTACACAGACAACATTTTAACACATTAAAACTTTGCCTTAAAATCAAATAAAAATATGATCGTTGACACTACAACAAAGTGGTGGTTTTGCGTTACAAACTCTTTCTTTTCCTCCCATCACTAGTATTTTGTAGGCAAGGGCTGAATACCGGTTTCAAGGTATACCGTTGTTAGTAAAAGTCATGGTTTTAAAACCACTGAAATTTGAGGTATGAGCCGTCTCATCAAAAACGGAAAGTGCAGGAATCCATCAGGTTCTGTGCTGTTTTTTGTTTATGCTTAATTTGTTGTTTGCTCATCTGCATTTCATTTATTTATATTTATGAATGTGTGCATGAAAGTTAAAAAAAACTAGAAAGGGGTGACATGCTTTCAAAAAGTTTGGGAACCACTGATTAATATAATGTACATTTTTACTATTGTCCCAAATACTTTGTGTTGCTTAAAAATAAAATATATTGTGTTTTCCGTGTTGTTTTACTAGACACACCGCCATACTGTGATATTCTGGCTTAAGGTTATCATACCGTCAAAATCTCATACCGCTCCATGCCTAGTATTTTGACTGATTAACAGCCAAAAATTTGACTGTAGATATCACGATAATATCATTCCCGTGTGTTCTTTTGGCCACGATAATCATGTAGCGAAAATCTAATGTCGCGACAGCCTTATTATTAAATTATGTACTAAAAGGTGCTGTAATACTGATACTTCCTATTGTTAATAGTTTATTTGCATTAAAATCACTTTATCCACAAACACACCCATTTATGCATTTGATGTTCTTGATAAGAACGCTTTCATCAACAGCAATAAAGAGCAGTTGACCACCAATTGCTGTTAGTGTAAAAGACGATGAGTTCCACATAAAAACCTGCAGCTTAGCGCACACACAAACACACATGTTCAGAACCTCATTACTACACACCATCCGAATGAAAAGCTACTCATTTGCATTCGAACATTTCCATTCTCATTGTTCTCTGCAGTCCTATCCCATGAGAGGTTATCATTAGCGATCTGTAACTCTATCGATTCTCCAGCCCCGGGTTTGACTGCAGTGCCACAGCGGCACGCTCGCGGTGACCCTTCGGGCGGCCTCTGTGGTAGACATTACTGCAGTCCCGCTAACCTGAAAAAGGAAGTGACATCCAGATAGGATAAATTCATGCTCTAATCTATAGTAGCCTTCAACGAGGAACCTCCAAACCAAGCAGAAACGGCATCGATCGGGTGATTTGGGTCTGGTGTTGTAAATGGATTGCAGAGGTGTCTTGTCTGTGTTGATTGCATATGTGATGTTACAAACAGGAGGCTCTGGCTGCCACATACCTAAACACTTATGCTACATCCTGGGGCACCAGGAAGACTGTTTGCTATTCCAACATGGTACATATTGTGCCTTCAAAACAAATGAAAACCTGCTGCTAATCTACCTGCTCACAACTGCATTGGGTAAGAAAGAAACAAGTCAGTGATCTGGATCTCCTCAACTGTTCCAATACTCCACATGGATCTGCTCTACAAAAACAAAGCACCGACTCTCAGGTGGACACCACATTTTCATAAAAAAAGCCATTTGAAAAAAATGTGGCCCATAAGATCATCCAAGTCTTTGTGTGCCACCATCTCATTTCTAAACATCTCTCTAACCCACATACAAACAGGCCCGGGTAATTACTTCTTTCATGTTTTTATACTTTCATATTTTATAACATTTTACAGAACAGATTTAAACATGTTAAGGTGTTTTGCAGATGTACAGAAGTACTAAACATCTCAACTTTCAGGGGATTTCTGCGGGCATTGTGTGGTCCTGCTTACAAAGGTCCCATTTATGAAACGAAATCATAAATCAACATTACACCTTCCTGTTAAGATTCTTTTCGTCTTATTGATGAGCTGGAAAATCAAGGGGACGACAAGTCAGTACAGGACGTTATGTTCCATAATGTGATTTTTTTTGTTCCACAAATGACAAATTACCAAAAGAAGGGGGAAAGCCCACACTTTTTCTTAATAAGGAAACAGTCTGTGAGAGAAAAGCCATCTAACCTAAAGATAAATCTACTAAATAAGCCATACAAATCATCGGAAGAAAATGTTAATCTTGTCTGAGCGGCTGCTGCAATGAAGAAGCCAATACACAATTCTATTGAGTTTGAGGGGTGGCAGCTGCTCAAACACCTTACATTGCTTTTTACAATATAGCTCATTATTCAAATGTATAAGATAGTTGATCTTTATATATATTGGCCATTAGACAAAGAAACTATAATTACAAAAAGTGCATTTAAAATTATCACAATACTCAACAACTTCTTGCTTTTATAGCGCCAACACATTCACAGCAAACGTTTTATGGACATTTGCCATATTGCCAGATGTTACTGCATCAGTGCGTTGATAACACAGATGGATCAGCACGTCTCTAAGTGAAAGACACAAGATCTACAGCGACAAAGACAGTCCATGCCCCCCTCACCCGAATCTGCTACAAACCAGACAGTGATGTCCCCCCCAACCCCTGCAGGATGAGGAAAAGTAAGACCTTCTGTAATGGCCCACTGACGGAGAGACACGCGAGACCTGATCAGGCCACCATAAGCCAAGCGCATGCTGAGAAAAAAAGTCTTAAGGCGAAAAGCGGGATGTGAAGACGGACCGCCACTGACCGTAAAGAACAAACAGAGGTCATGACTCCTATTTGAAGGTCAAGAGGCTTGAGCTCAGGAAAATTAAACTTCTGATGAACCCATTACGAACTGATGACTGTTAAACTCGCTGTAATTTAAGAGTCTGTGTGTGTGTGTGTGTGTGTTTGTGTGTGTGTGTGCGTTCATGTTTGTATATCCCGGTGGGGACCTAAACCTGAATACACACCAACACATGGGGACTCGTGTCACCGTGGGGACCAAAATTGAGGTCCCCAGGGGTAAAACAGCTAATAAATTGTACAGAACAATATTTTTTACAAATCTAAAAATGCAAAAAGTGTTCTATGATCTTTAGGTTTAGGGATAGGGGATAGAATATACAGTTTGTACAGTATAAAAACATTACGCCTATGGACTGTCCCCACGGGGATAGTCAACCAAAGCCTGTGCGTGTGTGTGTGTGTGTATTACGACTTTTCCAATATATAAAAGATAAAGAGGGGAATCCAGACAGCTGAAAGAATCTAAGAAGAGGGATGAAGTACAACAAACATTATAAAACCGATAAGTCATTGTTAATTGATTGAGATGCATTCCAAGCAACTGTATAATACACATAAATGCACATATTTTAACATATTTTATTGCGACATTGTTTAGCAAACTTTTACAGGCGTTACTACAATATCAAAAGATATACTACAATATTTAAAAAAAACGGAAAAACTGTTTACATTAGTTTATATATAATAGAAACATTTATATATAATATATACATTTATGTGTACTAACACTTATACTATTTTTAGCAATACATTATACTGTAGTGTCAGGCGGAGTGAAAATGTGATAAAAATCTAGAAATTAGCCCAATTAGTCCAGCAGAAATCCTTATTGGTGGCCCATAAAGAGCATCTCTTACATGTGGTAAAATCCAAGTAATGCACGGCTCACTGTCTAGTTTATAATTCAAGGAGGCAGAACTTCATTTCATTGAAAATCATCCCTAGTCGTTCTAAAAATAATGTTAGAAACAATGATTTATTAAACATCTCTGGGTCCAGTCCACTGTGCTCTCCTTTAAAGCACACCGAACGTCTATTCACCCTCCGCCCGCAACCCGTTCACCAGACGAAATCTCTCAGAGACGTCAATATGTTGTATTGATCTCAATAAAACATCAAATTAAATATTGACAGACTGCTCTCTTCCAGCGCCGCAGCAAAAATAGCTAAAGCTAAGTCCTGAATAATCAGGCCAAAGCACACAAAAGCTCCACTGTTCTCTGGAAACATTTTCGATCTGCAGCCTTCTGGATTTAGATGCGGGGTTGTATAAGTAGAATAAACGCATATGAATTTCATTCAGGATTAATTACAGAGCATTAGTGTTTTAACCAATTGAAACGTCATGACTGATGTTACCAGGCAACATTTCATTGGCTAACACACAGTCGACACCCAACACACGCACATCAAGATACGGGCCATTGCACTCACCCAGTGACAACTTACTCCCCATCCCAGAGGAAATTCTTTTTTTCTTAAAAGGAGCGAAGGAGGAAAAAAATGAATGAGAAAGTGACGACTACATGGACAACGGCCAGATCTAAAGAATCTAAGTGTCTAAATCCAATGGACATGCCTGAAACATCAGCATAATTTTCCTACAGTTTGACAGGGCTGCGCTTCATTATCCCAAGACATCCATCTCACTGAGACAATGACGTAGACTAGGGGAAACACTGAGGTCTATTCATATGCAAACGCTCATGAAAGTAAAGCAGCATCCTGTTAGGGATATTCCCCCAAAAAAGCATATTGTGATCTTTATAACAATCAATCCACAATACATTTGAATTGCAACCTTTTAAATCTGATATCCAAACCCAAACAGGCCTATGGACTTATTAACTAATAATGGACTAATTAAAAAAAAAGAATTATTTAAAAAAGAAAAGAAAATGGCATTCCCTTATTTTTATGGAGCGTCACAGCACAAACCCCAAAACTTCCCAGAAGCGCAGAAAGTGACAGACTTTAAACAACACCCAAAGTACACACAGGCAAGGAAACAACACAAGAATAAAGATAAACACAGATGGAGAACAATACACTGACAGAATGTATGAGATATGCAGAAGTGGAAGTCACATTAAGGTAAAAATAAAAACAGCACTGAGAGACACATTTTGAATGTTGTTGATGATTTTAATGTGTTTTTATTGTTAGTTTCATTAAGACTTTTGTTGCAATACTTTACTTTTTTCAGCACTGTTTTACTTTTGTAGCAATAATGGCATTTGATTTGGCAACGTTCAACGTTATACACATACAAAGTACTGAGATAAAATGTAAACCCGTAAAATAAAACAAAAAAATAAAAAGAGCTATAATAAAGAATTTAATCCGTGAAAGCACAATAAATGTCATCGTTACTTTTTGGAATAAACTTTTTGTCTAATGCACTGCAGTAGCCAAGTGACTTGGTGGGTCATGACTTGCGAAGCCTACAAACAGCATTTATTCTATATAACTCATAACTCCATGACTTATTTTTAATACCAAAGCACACCCACACGTCAACTCTGAGAGCTCAAAGCATTCTTATATTTTTCGCCATGCTCGCTTCCACTTACTTTTGACCGTATGTATATGACATGAGGTATCACTATCAATTAGGGCTGTGCATTGGCAAGTACCTCCCGATACGATGCATATCACGATAGATGGGTCACGATACAATATATTGCTATGTGTTTCGATACGATACACATTTGCGATATATTGCAATACTTTAAATAGAAAATGTAAAAAGTAGAGCTAGAAATACAACATGCTGTGCACCACCGGGGGTTTTCTGTAAGGATAAGTGTAAAAACATCCCTTACCTCTGCAGAGTGGCCATGATGTGTGATGCATGGACCTTTAGATCAGAGGTTTGGGTTCTCAAACTGTGGATTGCGCCCCTCAAGTGGGTAGCACAGGGGAATAAGGTGGCTTACGCAAGTCACTTGGCTGTTGTGGTGGATTACAGTTAAAACAATGAACATGGGCAGTATAAAACCCCTGCTTCATCCGTGCTGTAAATGTGCTGGTGTCACACCCGTGAAAGCACAATAAATGCCATTGTTACTTTTCTCTAATAAACTTAATAAAGTCTAATGCACTGCAGTAGCCAAGTGACGTGTCATGACTTGCGAAGCTTACAAACAGCATTATTTTATATAACTCATTACTCCATGACTTATTTTGAAAACCAGAGCACACCCACACATCAGCTCTGAGAGCTCCAAGCCTTCTTATATTTTTCGCCATGCTCGCTTCCACTTACTTTTGGCCGTATGTATATGACATGATTTTAAAAAAATATTGCGATAGTTGCATGTATCGATATTTTTGCACAGCCCTACTGCATATCCTCCTACCTTCAAAAACTGAACTGGAACAACCTTACAAAGATCTTGGCTTATTAATTGGGTTTTTTAGCAATCAGATCCACTCCTACCTCTCATCCTGAATATCATGCTCCAAAACATAGCGAGCTGCCTACATGTACAGTCTTTTAAATAGATACAAAATAAGTTAAGAATAAGTTAAGAATGCTCTTCATTGAACAAAATATTAAAAACAGAATCAAGAAGGCTGACAAGCGGCAGAAATACTGATTACATTATTTATTCGACAATAAAAAGTACAAATGAGGTTCAAATAAAAAAATACAGAGAGAGAGAGAGAACAGACACCTCAGCATTATTCCTGCTTGAGTGAGCATGCGGTAACAATGTCATTACGTCCAGATCGCCCAGAGCAACTTTATTTCTAGACACAGTCTATGAAGGTGAGGAGAGTTGAACATCACGGCCAGAGCAGCTCTGACACTAGAACAAACAGCAGTCTTGTGACTGACAACACACTGACAGATTTTTTTTACATTTCAAAATTCATGTTTGTATTTATTTTATTATCATGTTTTTTTAGAGTTACTTAATCTGTATTTTTTTATTATTAAGAACTAGAGGTGAAAAGTTTTAGTGGCACAGCTAAATAAATATTTGACATTTGAAGTCATGCTCAATAATGTCCAGGTGCTGACTGGAAAGAGATTAAAGACGATGAATCCTATGAATTAATCACTCATTCTTCTTGAATACAAGTAAAACTGTGACACACCAGCAACAATCCAGACCAGGACATGATATATGGCCCAAATCTTACCATCTTATATCTTATTCCTAAATAGTCGGTTGGCTATTTTAAATGAGCATCGAACAGTAGGCAAAGATTGAGGCCCACTTATCGCCATGCTTCAACAACATCAGAATCAAATACCAAAATGTCACATCTGGGGACACAGGCTGACAAATAACTCAACTAAACTATCAATCACAACTATCAGCATTAGCGCAGCTGACAGCAACTCGCATTTGCCACGGTCCCCCGAAAAAGAAATGCCTCTCGAAATGACATGCACGTCACCGTCTCAGCTCATTGGTTGGCTAATTAACCGACGCCCACTTTATCTCAGACACATCAAGTCAGAAGGGTCTTACAGAAAGTCCGAGCCCAAAGACATCTGGCTCAAGAATGAGCTCATAACTGAAGATCTTCACCACGGGCTGCTCTTGGTGAAGTAATATTTACTAAGCTGTCGCATGAATTATTCAAGTGAAAAAATGGAGTCTGATCTGGCATGTTTTAAAAGGAGTAAAATGAGTAGCCTTTTATTACAGCTGGTTTTCGTGGCTTGCCAGAGATTTTAAAACTGCAATGACAATGAAGTGTACATTTTCCCCTGTATTTTTTAACGAAACTGCAGGACATTTTTAAGGGATGGGTCACCCAAAAACGTGAAAATTCGTTCGTCATTTACTCACCCACATGTCATTTCAAACCTGTACGACTTTCTTCTACAGAACGCAAAAGATATTTGAAAGAATGTTGGTACCCAAAAAAATAGGCCATTGACTTCCATTGCACGGACACATTTCACAAAATATCATCTTTTGTGTTTCACAGAAGAAAGTAAGTCATACGGGTTTTGAAGGGTGAATAAAAGACGACTTATAAAAATGACTTTTTTTAGGGTGAACTATCCTTTTAAGTCTATCCTCCGAGCATTCGGAGGCAATTGTAAATGTTTATTTTAACCTTCAAATCTTTCCCAGATGCCGTTTGTCAATCAACAAACCAAACATAAAAGTCATTTTTAATTACGCACAGAAGCCACACTCATGAAATGAAAATGCTGTGCGATTCCAGACCGTTCCAAAACGGCTTTTAACAAGCTCTAAAAACAGTACAGGGAATTAGAAGAGCCCCCCGCTCCCCTCAGCAATGAGTTTAACAGCCTCCCCAAGTCCCGTGTTTACACCCATAATCCCCCACCTTAGAGAAGGCCAAAGCCCTGAGTGACGGTGAAAGTGTGTTTGTGTGAGCAGGCGTTTATTCATAATAGCGGGTGATTTAAAGTCCTGGGGAAAGCCTCTCTGACAAGCATCTCTCCTTTCAGGCCTCCTGCCATGAATTATGCAAAGTGCCAAGACCTCCATAGACACCTGACAGGACCCAGGACACACACACACACAACCACTCAGAGGCACAAAAACCAATAGAACGAATATGGAGGCTTGTATCCATTTCAGTGAATGTGAGGGACACAGAGGAACAGAGCCAGAATGGTATGAGTAACATTCAGCGATGATAAAAGCTAAAACCATAAAGCAATGTAAGAAAATCCACTATTTAGCCAAGTCCAGAATCCTCTTCGCAGACTTCACAAGAGACCACAAGTTTTAAATGGTGCCAATAAACCATCTTCTCTAACAGTCAGGGATAGTTCACCCAAAAATGAAAATTCTGTCATCATTTACTCAACCTATATGACTTTCTTCCCTCTGCAGAACACAATAGAAGATATTTTTTAAAATGTTGGTAAACAGCGACGGTACCCATTCGCTTCTATTGTTTGGACACAAAACCAATGCAAGTGAATGGGTATGCCGCTGTTCGGTTACCAATGTTCCGCAAAATATCTTTTTTTTCCTTTTTTTGGGTGAACTATCGGACAGACAACTATCAGAACAGACAGATAAAGACAGACCAACAAATACGAGATTCTCTGATGAGCCAAACTAAGACAGGGTCTGAGCACCGTGCACAAAACCATCACTGATGGATGCAGACGTCAGCGCAAATTTCCCATCTCGCATGCATGACTGTGCTTTAGCACACCTCACGGCTGTACACTTAACTAAAAAACAAAAAGTGAAATGAAAAAACATGAAGTGGGATAATTTTAGCTCCCCGTCTGCAAATGGCATTTAAATTTGCGATTATGTATTCATTTAGATTTGATCCGACAGCCCTTGCCTTCCATGCAGGTGGGCGGGTGGGGGTCTTACGCCAACTCTTTAATTCCTTTTGGGAGCAGCGTGCCCAAATCAGTCATTGTTTTCCAGCAGCCAAACGTCAAAGATTGAATCTGGTTTGTTTGGATTCAAAATAAGAGGCACCCCGAGGTCTTTCTGGCCTTCAGTGAAAGCCCAGAACCTTTCAAAGAGCCCCCTTGGGGCCACAGTCCAGCGTGTCTTTGGTTTGAGAGTGTAAGCCGGCAAAAAAATCGGTTCCACTTCAGGAGGTGTTGGCTCATCTTAAAGATGGTGCAACGATGTGTCAAGCTCTGCAACACATCATCTCCAGGATCTTGGTGACCTCATGCACTTTCTGCTGTTACGGTGTCCTCGCTGGCTGCACGCAACAGCAAACATAACAGAAGTGTTTGATTCGCAAGTGACTGTCTTTTTGTATAGCTGCAACCCATAACTTTTTAGTTATTAAGACAGTAAAAAAGTGCTGAAAACTGACTTGCTGTACCTTTAATTGATGCACATTTCATGAAAAAATAGGCCTTGTAATAAAGTCAAATGACTTCAAATAAAAAAAATTCAAAATCGCTCGACATGTAAACCAGTTTTTACAAGCTATCCATAAAGACAAGTAAAAACTGGTTTACATGTCGAGCGATTTTAGGAAAAATGTCAATTTGACGTCATTTGACTTCAACTCACTTAAAATCCCAGTGAAATTAAAAATGACAATGCCTATTTTTTCATGGAATATTGCAACGTTTATTGTAAATAGTTTATCAATGTGGGTCATTCTCTTTTTAAAATTCGTGTTCCCCTTATAATCTCTAGTTAAAATCTGAAAATGCACTTCCTGTAATGACTATCCATCTTAAATGACGTATGTTAGACGGCTTGGGCAGAGCATCAGTTAACTCCTCCCCTTCAACTGACAGTCTGCTGCCAGTTCCATTTCAAAATGCAATGGCTGTTTTTATACATCAAATCGCAGAGAAAGACGAAACCCACGCCCACTATTTTTCTCATTCGAAATTCCATTTCACTCGGAAATGAGTCAAAATACGGAAGTAAAAACGATCGCAACTTCCGGTTCACGGGGACTTTAAGGATAAGTCCATAAAGTTACCATTATCATAGGTTGCAGCTCTAAAAATCTAAGAACATAATGCTCAAATCAGTCTTCATTTCGAAAATGATTCAAATGATTCAGTCATTAAAGCCTGCAAATCGTTCAGTGTACATGAATCATTCAATTCTTATTTAATATCCAACCCTATCCTTATTTATATTTACACCTTATCATACAGAAAACACTGATTCGGTTGAACTGCATCAAGTCCGATATCTTCCAGACCCACGGTGCTGTGAGCATTTCTTATCTTCAGTGTTCTGGGTGCAACGGGCAGACAAAACCAGACGCCGCAAAATCCCAGCTGAGCGTCCTATATTTAGCTGACAGACACTTTCAGAGACCTATCCAGAAGTCTGCTGACGCTGTCTTGAGCTCGCTGCCTGGCTAACAGGGTTTCCCATAACCCTTAGCAATAAAATCATCAGCCCAAGAAAGAGCCTTGCCCTGTCTCTTCAAAATAATGACTCTACAATTCAGCAGCAATCCAATATTATGTCTACATGAAATATTCATCTACATTAGATTCTATGCAGGTCTAATACTACTGATACAAAGAGTAAATGCAGAGAGACTTAAGGCAAAATAAAGTGCAGACAAATACACTAATAATCTATAAATATTGGAGTTATTAAATTAAAGGCAGCTGTTGAGAGTTAATTAATTATTTGCCATGAGTCAGAGTTATGATCTAATTCTGAAACAGGTTGGTTAATTAAACCTATTTTTAGACCAGCCGAGTGGTAAAACACCAAAGAAAAATGCATAATATTTATAAATTCCATTATGGAGGCAAAATATGTTCAAAATCACAGAGAAAAGCACATGAAGCTTTGCTACACAGAAATGAAATAAAAAAACATACCAACAATAGCACCATAACAATTGTGAGTACAAATAATAGAAATTACAATATTGCTACAATATTGTGTAATTGTTACTACAACGTACCATTATAAATAATGTATCGATTAATAAATAAAATAAAATAAACTTTGACTGACACACTATCACACCTCAAGGGGACCAAAAACATATCCAACTCAAAGTACAATGTGAACATAGATTGCTGTCCACTTTTAATATTTTGGTATCTAA
Source organism: Triplophysa rosa (assembly GCF_024868665.1). NCBI lineage: Eukaryota > Metazoa > Chordata > Actinopteri > Cypriniformes > Nemacheilidae > Triplophysa > Triplophysa rosa. The sequence continues at coordinate 3,812,936 of NC_079895.1, forward strand.
TGCAAAGCTTCTCGACCTTGCCCTGGAGTCGATGGGTTTTTAAAAATAATGTTTTTTGTTTAATGCTCTTTATAGTTTCATGTTTTATTCTATGACACACAAACATTGCCAGTTATATCCCGCTTGTAGTTTTTAAAGCCTTATTCTTGTCTTAAAAACGGCGGTCGCTAACAAGTTGCTAAAAGCGACAACATCCTTTGGCGGGAAGATTAACGTCATCATGCATAAAAAGGTTACAGATAATGTAAAATGGACACAAATCACTAAAAACGTGGATGGAGCATCATTCACAGAGTAATTACTTACCAGGGAACACGTTTTTAATAATGTTTTAAAAAGTTGTCAGAGGCCTGGTGGTGGTGACGTTGATATCAAGCGACCATAGCGTGTTTCTTTCTAGCCTCTTGTTAAATTTTAACTTCAGGCGATTGTATTTAGCCTTCAAAAATAGCAAATATTGTGTATCAATATCACAGAGCTTATTTTTTGCGATCGTCCTAAAGTCTATGGGAAAAATCTGTAGGCTTTGGGTGAGGGAACCAGTGCGGCGCTAACTTCCAGGTTGGCCTACAAATATACGTCATCTCTGCACCACTCTACATGACACAATCAATTCTACTGATGAGCTCATGAGTTAAAACGTGCATTAAATTAGAAAGACAACGTTTAGTGCTGGTGTTTATGAATCTTTAACATGACATACGTATGGATTGTAGACCACTGTATAAGCAGCATCAATGATGATACCCATTTATTATAAATCAGTCAAAACCATTATGAAATACTTGCCAAATTGTGCATAAACAATACATACATAAACAATAAAATGTTAGTGGTGAATATGCTAGAAGCCATTTTGCTTTACACTGGCTGCTGATGCTCTTACATCAGCGAAATCATCATTGTTTATTTGTTGCAAAGTCAATCGAGTTTCACCCACCCATCATGAACAAGAGGCCCGTTACGCCACCTGCAGCGGGCAGCCCATTTTCACCGTTCCAGAGCAGTTGGTGAGATCTTTGCAGAAGGCAAAATCACCATTGATCTGTGTGTGTAAGCAGATCAGGGGAGCACTCGCTATCCCAGCGGGAGCCGCATTTCTGTGTGTTTCAATGTGTCTGCTCTCTTATTTCTCACTGAGACAAAGAGCTTTAACAGCAATGTGAGCAATCAATGTTTTTTTTTTTTTTACTCTAGAATGTGCATGTGCATTAGCAGGATAAGATTAAAGGGATAGTTTACCCAAAAATGAAAATTCCATCAACATTTACTCACCCAAATGTCTTTCCACATGTATATGACTGTTCTCTTTCTGCAGAACACAAAAGAAGATATTTTGAAGAGCGTTGGTAACCAAACAACATTGGCTCCATTGACTCATAACCACAGAGACATTTCTCGAAATATCTTTTGTGCTCCACAGAACAAAAGAGTAATACAACTGCTGTCCTTCTGAAACCTTGTATCTCCATATACACTCACCTAAAGGATTATTAGGAACACCATACTAATACGGTGTTTGACCCCCTTTCGCCTTCAGAACTGCCTTAATTCTACGTGGCATTGATTCAACAAGGTGCTGAAAGCATTCTTTAGAAATGTTGGCCCATATTGATAGGATAGCATCTTGCAGTTGATGGAGATTTGTGGGATGCACATCCAGGGCACGAAGCTCCCGTTCCACCACATCCCAAAGATGTTCTATCGGGTTGAGATCTGGTGACTGTGGGGGCCATTCTAGTACAGTGAACTCATTGTCATGTTCAAGAAACCAATTTGAAATGATTCGAGCTTTGTGACATGGTGCATTATCCTGCTGGAAGTAGCCATTAGAGGATGGGTACATGGTGGTCATAAAGGGATGGACATGGTCAGAAACAATGCTCAGGTAGGCCGTGGCATTTAAACGATGCCCAATTGGCACTAAGGGGCCTAAAGTGTGCCAAGAAAACATCCCCCACACCATTACACCACCACCACCAGCCTGCACAGTGGTAACAAGGCATGATGGATCCATGTTCTCATTCTGTTTACGCCAAATTCTGACTCTACCATTTGAATGTCTCAACAGAAATCGAGACTCATCAGACCAGGCAACATTTTTCCAGTCTTCAACTGTCCAATTTTGGTGAGCTCGTGCAAATTGTAGCCTCTTTTTCCTATTTGTAGTGGAGATGAGTGGTACCCGGTGGGGTCTTCTGCTGTTGTAGCCCATCTGCCTCAAGGTTGTGCGTGTTGTGGCTTCACAAATGCTTTGCTGCATACCTCGGTTGTAACGAGTGGTTATTTCAGTCAAAGTTGCTCTTCTATCAGCTTGAATCAGTCGGCCCATTCTCCTCTGACCTCTAGCATCAACAAGGCATTTTCGCCCACAGGACTGCCGCATACTGGATGTTTTTCCCTTTTCACACCATTCTTTGTAAACCCTAGAAATGGTTGTGCGTGAAAATCCCAGTAACTGAGCAGATTGTGAAATACTCAGACCGGCCCGTCTGGCACCAACAACCATGCCACGCTCAAAATTGCTTAAATCACCTTTCTTTCCCATTCTGACATTCAGTTTGGAGTTCAGGAGATTGTCTTGACCAGGACCACACCCCTAAATGCATTGAAGCAACTGCCATGTGATTGGTTGATTAGATAATTGCATTAATGAGAAATTGAACAGGTGTTCCTAATAATCCTTTAGGTGAGTGTATTGCGATACTTATTTTTTGCCATAAATCATTATTAACAGTCACCCTTTATATGTTCGTCACTGGGTTTTGCAAAAATACTAACCAATAAAAGGCATTAAAAAGTGCTTGTCAACTTTGAGAATACAGTATTTAATCATTTAAAAAGTACAGTGTTTTTTCCATTCCCTGAAAACAGCAAATTTGGACATACGAGGTTTCGGAAGGACAGTGCTGACATGCAGGTTTTGAACTGTTTTTTTTTAGGGTGAATAAATGACGATTTTTTGTGCATTATACCTTTAAATCACAATTTGTGTTTGAGTAGACCTTAAACCAGCCCACTCATACCTATACTTAGACGATTTTAAAAAATACGTCGTTTTGCACATGCTCAAGAAACTGGCCAGGTGTGTGCGTGCATGATAATTCAAAGAAAGAAATTTTTCAGAAGAGGTCTCGGCGTCCGCAGCTGCTGGAGGACCGGAAGCATCAGCAGAAAAAAACACACCGTATCGAGCTGGATTAACACGCTCACCACTGCCCCTGTACACTACAGAACGTTTATGTCACAAGCACAATTGTTGAGAAGGCATAGAATAGCTAAATCCCCTCAGCCTGTGGTCTGACACGAGCCTCCTACCGAGAGACAAGCAGTCCACTCCTCTGCAACAGTCCCTACAATGCAGACGTCGCCCGAGGACGCGTTACAAAGCGTAAAGCAAACACGCATTACCACGTGGCTCTGAGGAGATAAGGAGAGCATTATTTTTCCTTGTCTTTGGTGATTTGCAATGTTTTCCATGCTGTTGCATGTTGCACCAGGGGCTGCGGTGATGGAAACGATGCCAGATGCAGAAGAGACTCTAGGCCTGTACCGTACCGTAGTGATGGGGTTGATTCATACAGACAGGGGTAGAAACTCCACATCTCCCTGGGCTTGAACATTCTCCCACACTCCTGGCTAAATACAACCAACCCTGGAACGTCTATTCAGCTTATTTATTTACCATGGTTTTGCATGAGAGCTTACCAAAACCGTACCAGTGGACGTGCACAGCCCTGTCGAAAAAAAACAGCATTTGCTGGGTTAGGTATGTTTTGATAGTGGTTTGACCATCTTAAACCAGCTAAGCACCAGCACATGACCAGCTTAAACCAGCACAAACTAGCAAACCAGCATCAAAACATACCTAAGCCAGCATATGCTGTTTTTTTCAACAGGGAGAGGCCTTTGTAAAACATATAAGGTATGTACTTCTGTTTTTTTTAAATACTAACCACCTGTTATAAAAACCAAAAGGAGTCTAATAACTGCTACTATCTGTCTATTCATCTATTCACTGGAGAAACACATTCATGTTATGAAATAGTATACTGAGAAAACACCCAACCGATACACTACAATACAGTTAAGATTAATAGTATATGTCATATATACATATATAACACCAAATTGTTGAATTTAAACAAATATTTCACAAATAAATTTGTTTATTTTACAATTAAAAGTTTATGATAATGAACAATTTTTAAGGGCCATTTCCATGTAATCTATTTATGGGGACATTAAAATGTGTTCTATTCAATATATATTCATATATATATATTAGGGGTTTTATTTAACTTCTGTTATTGGCACAGGAAAGTATAGATCTGACAGGAAAGCGTTGGGCAGAGATAGGGGAGCAGGTTCGGCAAAGGACTCTCGAGACGGTAATCGAACCCGGGTTGCCGTGAACACTATACGTCAGCACGGTAACTACAGGGCTATTAGCGCAGACCTATTCAATATATATTATATATATTAATATTTTTTAAATAATTACAATGAAACCATGCAACATTGTCAAAAACGTGCTATATAAATATAATTGAATAGAGTTGAATTAAACAAAGGCCTCTTTGGAAAGAGACAGCAATAGGGATTGGCCTGTGGCTATCAAACCCATATCAAGGGAACTCCTACCATATATAAAACTTAATATAAATGTTTATATGCAGTTATCTAGCCTCATTTATTTAATCCAAACTTAAGATGTCTTTCATGGCTGCCAATCACACAGACGCTGTGTTTCAGCAGCCTCACAATTAAAGCTTCATCACTGAAACCATATTCCCGAATAATTGACACTTTTTAAAGCAGTGACTGTAAAATAGAGACACAATAATCTTCATTGAGGTTCACACATTACTAATGCAGACGCTTTCTGCATAACAAGCTCCAAACAATTAGGCCTTTCATTGGGACTAAGATCCATCTCACAGACGTTACTGCATCATTAGGAGAATCCAACCGCATCTCTAACTCACTGTCAGTGGTGCAATAAGAGCCCGTAAGCTTATCCAGCAGAAAACACAACAAGACGGGTGATAGCTTACATGCAGATGACTGAATGTCCAGCACATGCAAAGGTCACCTGGGGTTCAAAAACAAAAGAAATATATGGAAAAGTATATATTGTATAACAATGCATATTGGAGATGGGAGGTAATGGTAAAAATTCTCTCGATATTTTTTCCAATATTTAAGATCTTGATTTAGGTGAAATGATCAGAATAAAAAAAGGAAAATTATGGAGCGATCATTTTAAACAAACAGCCAATTAGATTCTAAATATTATAACAAATTTAATCTCATGTAGCAATTAGGGATGTAACGATTCACTCAGCTCAGGATGCGATGCGATTCACGATACTGATCTCACGATACGATTCATTCACGATTTATTTTTACAAAATGATTTGAGACAAATTAGAAATGAACAACTGCCCTTTTATTATTTCTCAAATGCTGCACATTTCTTTGACAAATAAAAATATATTTTATGTCAAATAACAAAACTAAACTGCAATTTCAAAACAAATTCCAAAAAAAAGAATAAGACAAGTCTCTTTAATACAAACAAACTAAGACTTTGTCTGTGCTTTTCTTGGATTTTTACATTTAAGAAATATCACATATCAGCCCCTGCTGTTCAAAACATGCATTTCGATTCAAATAACATCTCAACTGGCTTGAATCATCACATATTATAATCGATTTTCAATTGGCTCACGGTGAATCGTTACATACACAGCAGCAATATAACCATTTATAGCAAACTTTTAAAAAAGACGTAAATAAATCTGCAAGGCTCTCATATGCAAGTCACACAGAAACTGGTCCAGAAATGCAAACATCGTGACCAAATAAAACAAACATTCATATCCATGTTTCTTCATTTACGACAGAATATAAACCATGAATGTGTGATGCCCAGTCCTAATGCATAACAATTACAGTTTCTAGGTCAAATAAAATGAACTAAGAGCTGAGTAAGATGACATGGTCTCGGTCAGCAGAACAGTGACATTACAGGCATGATGTGTCAAAGGACACTCATAGTCCACTCATCTTTCTAAAGAACACAAGGTCACTGCAAAGTCAAATAAATAAAGCAGGGTGGAGGGGTGGTTGTGGAGCTCCAGAGATGAAGGACAAGGTCAGAAAGTAAGACATGTTTGCCTGATGGCCTCTATGTTAGATTAATTTTAAATGTATTTTACCAGAGGCTTTAATATCTCGTACAGTATTTATTCAGATTGAGAAACTGTGTCCTCAAACAAGCAAAAAAAACACCCTAAAATGTTTTATTAAACAAGGCAAGTGTTTCTCTTTAACTGCATACAGCCGACCCTAAATTACTGTATAAACAACCTAAATATAAATTAAAACCATTAAAACCCTTTGTGCTATCATATTGTTAAATATTAAGTAGCCATTACCCATCTCCTTGTCGATTTTCTTTCAGGGCAGTTCTTTTGCCGAGTCGACTCTCTCCATCTCAAGGCTTCTGACTAATTCAGCATGCAATAATGAAGTCAGTGAGAAGATACCTCACACCATCATAACATTTCAGCGTCTGCAGCTTCTAAACCCCAGAGTGGAAGATCTGTCTCTCGCCTCTCATACGCCCGATACACGGCATTAACCAGCCCATGAATAAAAGACCAGGAGAAACCCAACCATCGGGAATCCAAGCCTTACAATAAGACTATTCTTGAATTATTAAAGGTGTTGCATTTTCACTAAACAACTTCCCGTCAATCAAACGAAAAACAAATCCTTAAACAGTTACTCATGCAGTGAAAATTATATTGTTGGGTTTGGTAAAAAAATAAGGCTGTACAATGTTTTGCCCAAACAAGGCTAGCTTGAATTTTGTATAACCACATTAGTTTCATTTTAATTTGGACCAGCAGGTGGTCACTGCAGGCCGTGGTATGTGAAGGTCATGATGAAGGTATCACTGAATCTCATCCACCCTTTACTGTCAGTCTGATGCTGTAAATATAGAGCTGTGGGTTGAGAGCGAGGAACGCGATTGTCGCCTCATTAAAAAAAAGCCGTTGTCTCACATGCACTTGAATGGTGTAAAAACGGCACAAAATGGTGAAGGAGAAAATAAAATGAGCTAAATATCTTAACGGAAAGACTTTTATTCAGTGGTGAACCAGTAAACAGATTTCTAAACATTACAAAAAGTAATAATTATTTATTCTTACAATCAGTCGAGAGTAATGCAAGAGAGAAAAGTAAGATCAGAAAGTATTAACATTTATAATACTTTTACCTAAATTTGATTTATTTACTAAATAGTAGTATTCACTAGTTGCATTAAAAGAAAAATATATGCCAAAGATATTAAATGTTCTACACAGGCAGTACTAAAAATAGCTGAACATTAGGATGACACTCAAATAAATCTTATAAAAAAAAATGATATTACAATTACATAGCACAAAAAAAAACATTTAGTCTATTTAACTAGACTGACATTTTCAACCAATACTTTGTGAAACTGAATAAAGCACATTCTAGGATTTCCTTCGCTGTGAATAAAAAACAAAACTGCCACAACTTTGGCCAAAACTCTTTGAGACAAAGCTGAATGATGCTGCCTACCTTCGCCTGAGCGCACCTATGACGCCTTTGATGCTGCCTGTAGGCAGCTGACAAGGTTTTGATACAGAGACGACCTGTGTGATGTCTATGCGGCTCATCTCAGCTTGACCTAAATTTAGAGCTTTGTACACATCAGCTATCTCAAGCACACTGTGACAAAGAGATGCCATGGAAACAATGTAACAGAAAGCAAAACTCTCCATCATTAACAAATGAAGAGGCAAGCGATCGTCAGCAAGTGCTTTACAAATGATGAGGCCTTCTTATTTTGAAAACAACTGTTATTCCCACAAGGAGACAAAAATATCACATTCAAGTCCCTGCATTCCCGATATGTCAGAGACAACTGTCAGCCGCGCTAGCGAAGGGAAGGAAATAAGTCCCTGTGGCCGGAGCGCTCCTGGCGGAAGCCGTCACTCAGATGCTGGGAGACAGGAGGAAGAGACGGAGACGAAGGGAGAGAGAGAGAGAGAGAGAGAGGGAGAAAATGTTCTTCTGTATTCACTCACCACCAGACAATGCAGTACAATTTCAAAATACATAATGGCAGTGATGAAAGCACGTCCCAAAACTCAGTACACACATTCAAAACAAATGCAAATCCATATAGGGATTCAATATTTTGTAAAACATCGACTACATAACTTTTTCAAGTTTTAAAGTCAACTAGTTATTTGCAAACCATCTTGCAGCCCGAAATTCTGATGCTATATATCTATGTACAGCGGTCTTACTACGGTTCAAGTAGGGCTGCACAATTTATCGAAAAACTAATCGGGATTACAATTACGGGTGAAACAATTACATCATCGCCAACAGCCTCAATTACAGCAGTCCATTTGCACTCATTTCTGTACGTTTTGGCAATGTGTTTGGGCACCGGATACAACTGAGAATTAATACCTTGACGTAGGGCTGGGCGATTTGGCCTAAAATCCAAATTTCGATTAATTGAACAATTTCTCTCGATTACGATTATTGAACGATTATTTTGTTTTGTTTATTTTTCTTTGTGTTTTGCCCGCGTAGATCACTGACAAGGTTTGTAGTGTAAATATGCCCAACTAAAGGTGGGGTATTTTTTCTAATGAAACATTTCTTATCTCATGTTATCTTTAGATAATCAAAGAAAATACTAAGTGTTTACGGTTATTTATTGAACATTTCAAATAATAGACATCTTTGTGTTATTTTTTGGAAACATTTCCTCCAAACGCAACACAAATCAGCAAATCATCTGTCTGCATGTGTCCTGAGAAATGGGGTGTACTTTAGGACCCTGCCTGGAGACACCAGTCCTGCCGTCATAAGAGCTGTCACGTGAAAGAAACAGATGGAGTTTAACAGAGTTTTTATTAGTTGAACGGAGCTTACAACTCATCAGTCTGTCTAAAGAAATACGTGTAAATAATAGTAAACGTGTTTCAGTATATCTATATTTCTCACAATATGCACATTTTTGGACTAAAAGTCTTGTGATTACTAAACGGGAGCAGACCTTGAAGAATGTCTCGTAAAAACTGTACCTGTCTTTCACGTATATTACATAAACACAGAATATTTGATTTCCATTTGAATGGGGTCATTTAAAAGTAGACATTTTAAGCTGTCTTTAGACATACGTTTCATGTTTGTGTGATAAATATTCGCAGAGTTTTGGATCAGTAATGCATTTCAGAAATTACTTATGTGAGCGGAGTGGAGACGGCTGACAACGCGCCCTGTTTATTTTCTTTATTTTACAAAGTAACAACATTTTGATGCTATTGTAAGCGTATAATAATGTCTTACATATATGTGTATGCCCAAAATAAATATAATTTTTTAAGTCTCTTTTGCTCTGATAAGAAAAAAATGAGCTATAGCGGCACGCGTCGACATGGATATTAAAAGGAAAGTAATCGAAATAACCGACTGTGGCGAGGGGAGCGTGGTGTAGCGAGGTGTGCAGCAGGAGAGAGAGCCGGGAGACGAGCGGTAAGTGAGTGGAGTAATTACAGACGACCAACACCTGTGTCTCGTTCCAGTAAGGGCGCGGAGAGAGGATATAAGCACCAGAGGAAGGCACAATGGGAGAGAAGAGACGGACTCCACACGAGCTGCCACCGACCCAAACCTTCCAGTCAGCCAGGAGGACCTGCGCTGACTTCCGAGCGACACAAGCCAGGCTGAGAGAGAAGCCGGGGACGTTTATACTGTTTACTTTGGGTGCTCTGTTTCGTTTGGTTTTTGGAATAAAGCTGTGTCAGACTCGCCAACCTTGTCCTCTTCCTTCCTTCTAACAGCGAACGCGCTACACTGGTGCCGAAACCCGGGAAGGAAGTAGGAGGGACACCGACGTCATGCAGGCAGCATCGGGCACGCCGTTTGCGGACATCATCGCATCTCTCGCGGTCCTCCACCGCGAACAACACCAGGCCCTGCTGGATCTGCGGAGTGACCACGAGCTCCGATTCCAGACCATCTTCCAGGCTCAGCGAGAGGACCGCGAGAGCTTCCGGAGCTGGATGGGCCAGGGGGTTCGGGCAGAGGCGACCGCACCCGCGACAACCGCCGCGTTCCTGCCGCTATCGAAGATGGGGCCGGAGGATGACCCAGAGGCGTTCCTCGACCTCTTCGAGAAGACTGCGGAGACTAGCGGCTGGCCCCCGGAGGATTGGGCGAGGCGTCTCCTGCCTCTGCTGTCGGGGGAGGCGCAGCTGGCGGCCCGGCCACTGCCCATCCAGAACCTCCTGGTCTTCGACGACCTGAAGAGGGCCATCCTCCAGAGGGTCGGCCGCAGCCCGGAGGAACATCGGCAGCGATTCCGGTCGCTGGGGCTGGGCGAAAGCGGCCGTCCCTTCGTGATGGCCCACCAGCTCCGGGATTCGTGCCGCAAATGGCTGCTGGCTGGGAACGGTGACGTCGAGGACATCATCGACCGCGTGGTGCTGGAGCAGTTCATCGCCCGGCTGCCTAAGAAGACGGCCGAGTGGGTCCAGTGCCACCGCCCGACGACGCTGGACTCAGCCATCCAGCTGGCGGAAGACCAGATGGTGGTGTGCCCCGGGGTTGGCGAATCCCTTCCGGCTGTCTCTCTCTCCTCTAAGGAGGCTGTTTCTCTCTCCCCCTCTTCTCTCTCTCTCTCTCTCCCTCCTGTCCCTGCACCCAGGTCCCGGGCTCCCGGTCCACCACGAGTGCCGCCGCGGCGACGGTTCCCACCGGCCGCGAGCTACCCGAGCGCGTACCGTGCTCCACCCCGCGGAGTCCCGGAAGGCAATGGGTCCAATTTCTCTCCGCGCCCGTCCCGTGATCCACTCCCCGCCACTCGGATGGCGGAGACGCCTGGGCCGGCCTGTTGGCGCTGCGGGGACCCGGACCATTGGGTCGATCGGTGTCCAGTGATGGAGGTCGGGACGATGATCCGGGTTCCCGACACGCCACAGGCTGCCCCCGGTCAGAGCGGAGAGTACCAAATTCCTGTGAGTATAGGGGGAGGTACATACCCGGCTCTGGTGGATTCCGGTTGCAACCAAACCTCCATCCATCAAAGCCTGGTTCGGCCCGGGGCATTGGATAACAGCCGCATGGTTCGGGTACGGTGCATACACGGGGATGTGGTGAGATACCCTTTAATCCCCGTCTTTATTCAATTCCGGGGAGAAAAGCATAGAGTGGAGGTGGCGGTTAACCCACACCTACGACACCCGCTGATCTTGGGAACCAATTGGCCTGCATTTACGGAATTATTGGGGTACTTGTGTGCGGGTGTCGCTTGGGGTCCAAAGACACAGGGAGTCGGCGCGGTTGTACAGGCGGGAGAGGCTGTTACAGGGGAAGCGCGCGGTTCCGAGGGGCGAATCCTCTCGGAACGCGATGACTTCCCTCTGGAACAGTCCCGGGACGAATCCCTCAAGTTCGCCTGGGAACAGGTTCGCTGTGTAGACGGCCAACCCCTCCAGCCTGACCAACCGCGCTCCTACCCTTATTTCGCAATTATAAAAGACCGGTTGTATCGAGTGGCCCAAGACGCTCAAACAAAAGAAGATACAACCCAGTTGTTGGTACCACGGGGCCGCCGGGAAATGCTTTTCCAGGCGGCACATTGTAATCCTATGGCGGGGCATTTAGGACAAAACTCGACACTAAACCGCCTCATGGCCCGATTCTTTTGGCCGGGCATTCACGAGAACGTACGCAGATGGTGCGCGTCGTGTCGTGAATGTCAGTTGGTAAACCCTTCGGCCTCCCCAAAAGCGCCATTGCGCCCTCTACCGCTAATGCAGGTCCCCTTCGATAGAATTGGTATGGACCTCATCGGGCCATTAGAGCGGTCAGCGAGAGGACATCGATTTGCATTAGTCTTAGTAGATTATGCAACCCGATATCCCGAGGCAGTGCCGCTCCACAGCATTTCGGCTAAAAGCGTGGCGGAGGCACTGTTTCGCGTCATCTCCCGCGTGGGGATCCCCCGGGAGATCCTCACGGATCAAGGCACGGCGTTCATGTCACGCACAATACGCGAGCTGTATGAATTACTGGGCATTAAATCGGTCCGTACCAGCGTCTTTCACCCTCAAACAGACGGCTTGGTCGAACGGTTTAATCGCACGTTGAAAACCATGATTCGTAAGTTCGTACACGAGGACGCCAAAAATTGGGATAAATGGTTAGAACCCCTCTTATTCGCTGTGCGTGAGGTCCCGCAAGCCTCCACGGGGTTTTCCCCCTTCGAGCTTCTCTTTGGACGCCAACCCCGAGGGGTTTTGGACGTCCTGAGAGAGACTTGGGAGGACGGACCCTCTAACAGCAAGAATGAAATTCAACATGTCCTGGACCTGAGAACAAAACTCCATACACTGGGGCGGCTATCTATGGAGAATTTGTTACAGGCCCAGGATAAACAAAGCCGGCTGTATAACAGGGGAACCAACCTCCGGAAATTTTCACCGGGAGAAAAAGTGCTTGTATTACTCCCTACCTCGAGTTCCAAATTACTAGCCAAGTGGCAAGGGCCGTTTGAGGTCACACGGCAAGTGGGAGATCTTGATTATGAAGTGATACGGACCGATAGGAGCGGGGCGCGTCAAATTTACCACCTCAATCTCCTTAAAAAATGGCAGGAGGTGGAGCCCGTGTTGCTGGCGACGGTAATTAGTGGAGAGGATGATCTGGGACCAGAAGCGAATACAAAACCGCAGTCCATCGCTCTGGCTCCGGGGGGAGATCACCTCTCACCCTCCCAGCTCACGGACATTGCCAAGTTGCAAGCGGAATTCGCAGACGTGTTCTCGCCCCTACCGGGACGCACGAAACTCATTCAGCACCATATCGAGACGGTGCCGGGCGTCGTGGTTCGTAGCCGGCCTTATCGTTTACCTGAGCACAAGAAAAATGTGGTTCAGACGGAATTAGCGGCAATGCTCGAGATGGGGGTAATAGAAGAATCCAACAGTGACTGGGCGAGCCCGATAGTTTTGGTTCCCAAGACGGACGGCTCGGTCAGGTTCTGTGTGGATTATCGCAAGGTGAACGCGGTATCGAAATTCGATGCCTATCCAATGCCACGGGTCGATGAGTTGCTGGACCGGCTAGGCACGGCTCGTTTTTACTCGACATTGGACTTAACGAAAGGGTACTGGCAGATCCCCCTATCGCCATTATCTAAAGAAAAAACTGCCTTCACCACGCCGTTCGGTTTGCACCAATTTGTAACGCTTCCGTTCGGGTTGTTCGGGGCGCCGGCCACCTTTCAGCGCCTCATGGACCGTATCCTCCGTCCCCATACGGCATATGCCGCTGCCTATCTGGATGACATCATCATTTATAGCAATGACTGGCAGCGGCATATCCAACACTTGAGGGCGGTTTTGGGTGCGCTGAGGGCGGCCGGCCTCACGGCCAACCCGAAGAAGTGTGCGGTTGGGCGGGTGGAGGTTAGGTATCTGGGCTTCCACTTGGGGCACGGGCAAGTGCGGCCGCAAATTAATAAGACCGCAGCCGTTGCGACCTGCCCGAGTCCCAAGACCAAAAAGGAGGTAAGACAGTTCCTGGGGCTGGCGGGATATTACAGACGGTTTGTGCCCAACTATTCGGACCTCACCAGCCCGCTGACTGATCTTACTAAAAAGGAGGCGCCAGATCCGGTCCAATGGTCAGAGAAGTGCCAGCAGGCGTTCTCCCAAGTGAAGGCTGCCCTGTGTGGCGGGCCGCTATTACACTCTCCTGACTTCGCTCTCCCTTTTGTTTTGCAGACTGACGCGTCGGACAGAGGCCTGGGTGCTGTCCTGGCACAGGAGGTGGGGGGTGAGGAGCGGCCAGTGCTGTACATTAGCCGCAAGCTCTCAAAGGGAGAGGCTAAGTACAGCACTATTGAAAAGGAATGTTTGGCCATCAGATGGGCCGTTCTCACCCTTAGGTACTACCTCCTGGGCCGGGAGTTCACCCTCTGTTCGGACCACGCTCCCCTGCAGTGGCTCCACCGCATGAAAGATACCAACGCCAGGATCACCCGTTGGTATCTGGCGCTGCAGCCTTTTAAGTTCCAGGTGGTCCACAGACCGGGGGCGCGAATGGTTGTAGCCGACTTCCTCTCCAGGAATGGGGGGGGGGGCGGCAGGCCGGCCGGTTCCCCGGCCTGAGTCAGGCGGTGGGGGTATGTGGCGAGGGGAGCGTGGTGTAGCGAGGTGTGCAGCAGGAGAGAGAGCCGGGAGACGAGCGGTAAGTGAGTGGAGTAATTACAGACGACCAACACCTGTGTCTCGTTCCAGTAAGGGCGCGGAGAGAGGATATAAGCACCAGAGGAAGGCACAATGGGAGAGAAGAGACGGACTCCACACGAGCTGCCACCGACCCAAACCTTCCAGTCAGCCAGGAGGACCTGCGCTGACTTCCGAGCGACACAAGCCAGGCTGAGAGAGAAGCCGGGGACGTTTATACTGTTTACTTTGGGTGCTCTGTTTCGTTTGGTTTTTGGAATAAAGCTGTGTCAGACTCGCCAACCTTGTCCTCTTCCTTCCTTCTAACAGCGAACGCGCTACACCGACATTGAAAAATTACGTCGGTTAGAGATTCTTAATGTCGGTTTCGATTACTTTTCAATGAATCGCCCTGCCCTACCTTGAGATGTCTTTAAGCTATTAGTTTTGGATTTTTTATTGACAACATAACTCCCATAATTATTTGTTATTTACATTATCTTATTTGTTTTTTGGATGTTTGTTTATAGAAAGAATATGTCATGCAGCTGCGTCACAGAAAGTTATAAAACATTTCAAATCTTCAAAGTAATAATCTCAATTACAATATCAAGGTGAATAATCGTTATGCTTTTTGTCATAATCATGCAGCCGGTTCAAGTAGGTAAAACCACAGCAACACCCATCACCTCATTTTACGAGAGCAGCCAGTGCGGTAAAATATACACAGAGAAAGAGTACAACTTGGCAGTGATTGACATGATCTAGAAAACACTGTGCAGCACATTCTCCCGAGTGAATCATTGGAGACAAGAAGAGAGAGAGAGAGAGAGAGAGAGAGAGAGAGAGAGCTAAACATGCTGAAAAACTCAGACAGAACGAGAGAAAAAACATCAAGTCATCTGAATACCATAAATAGATGAACCATCTCGGCAAAGCCGGTGACAAGAGCGAAATAAACAGGAACCCTCTGCTTGTCCAGAATACACCTCATTTCAGCTGACATTGTTTTGGTATTCCGGTTTCATTACTGGTCTACGTTCAAAATACGAGCCCGGTCGTTGAAATGTGACCCCGATACCAAACAGGAGAATAAAAACATAAGAGCGTTACAGGGCACAAAAGAGTTAGTGGCTGTCATTTCAAGCAAAGCAACAGAGGAATTCTTTTTCACAGACATTCAGCACCTCAGGTGACTCCAGTATGAAAGCAAATAAGGAAGAAACCTTTTAAAGGATTGGAAATGATTTCTGGAGGGCTGTTCTGCTTCATGCTGGGACAATGACTGGAACTGCCTTTATTATACGACATGGAAAGGTTGCTGCTGTGTGAGACTACTTACAGGGGTTTACCAAAAAGACATTTTACCCGTGGTATAACTACAGTCCCTTACGAAAATTAACCATGGTTTTTTTGTGGTACCAGTGTAGTAACCATGGTTTTTTGGTGCACTGATTACTTGGGGCAAAACCATGGTTTTACTACAGTAACCAACGTCTACTATGGTTTTTACAAACCATGGTTATTTTGTGATAACCATTGTTTTACTACAGTTACCATGTTTTTTGGTTGTAACTGTAGTAAAACCATGGTAACACAGAGCCTCTTGTGAGTCGTGGCTAAAAGTAAACATTGAAAATGATCATGGAAAGCAATTTGGCAAACTTCTTTGTTGATGTGAAATAGCCTAAATGGTCATTTGTTTTAAAGACAAAAAAATAAAACTGCTCTGAATCGTAAGACAACAGATATCCTATGGACATTTCCTTTATTTACATTAGCTTGTTTAGTAAAGCAAATGCAGCTTCTATTGCCTTGAGGATAAGAAAGGTTTAAAAACTGGATTCCAATAATACAGCCGCAATATTGAGCTTTGGTACTATTCTCATATATTTTTCAAAATGTGGTCTGTAATCTCTACCTTATACTGTATCATATGTAACACATGCTGCAGCACAAAACAGACTTAAAATGTCCCAAAACTCGCAACCAGCCGTCACAAGCTGTCAGGAGTGCAGTTAACAATCTATTTTTTCCAGCCATTTCATTACTTTTTCATCAGCCAATACCAGGTTCACCTGACAAGCACTGAGGTTTCGGTCAGGACGACGGGCAGCGTCATATATCCTCACAAATGAGAGACCGGGGGGAATTGAGAAGCGCCCCAAAATTGTAATGTTGCAGAACTCCGAGGAGCAGTTCTGTAAGCGAGACAACTTTCGCAAGAAACAACAAACTCATTCTGACGGTTCTCGGGTCACCATCAAGCTCTGACCTTGAGCACGAAGCAAGCCCTGTAAGAGGAAAAAACATACTGACTCATCCATCAAAACGGAAAAAACTGTAAGCAGTCACGTCAGAATGAAAAGTAAGAGTTCAGATGAGGACATCTCTTCTAACCAGAGTTGGGAATCGAGAACCAGTATTAATTCAAAGCCGTGTTTACGGCACTGCACCACTACAGAATCGACAGTCTCAATGATAGAGAAGGTGAAGCACAAAAGAAAAAAAAGTCTAAAACTGACAGCACGTCCACAATCTACTGTTTTCACAGAAAGCCAAACATACCGGTTAATTATGTTGTTGAAGAAGTCAAATTTAAGTTCAGAAATATTATTCATCGAAGCAACCCTACAGCAGCCTCAGGTGACCAGAACAGTCAGAATCCACATTTAGGCATCTGCAATCAATTATTCATTACATTTTAATTCCTAAAAGCCAATCCACGACCCGCATAATTGGGGTGATGTCGCCAACAGCATCTAATGGTCGCGATGGAGCGGCGATAACTGAACACATCCGAGCTTGTGTTCTGCAGCATGTGGCTCTGTCTGAAGTGAATTGTTTGTGAATGTAAAACTATTTACATTTACAAACACTAATATTTACAAATAAAACACAGACAAAAACTCTATCATGCATCAATAGCAGCATCTGTACCCGTTTGTGCCGCAGAGATGTTATGGCATGGTGCGTGTCCGTCCATGTGAAACTGACATCACCGATCATGTTACATCACCATAATCCAGCGTTACTACGATCTCACACAATCTCACATACACACACCCGGACCATGACAGAGCCTTTGCTGCAAACCAGAGGGGCACGTGACAAAGTCTCCATAAACATCTAAGAGTGCTGAGGAGATAAAGAGTGGACAGAAACAGTGAGGCAGCTTGTACAAAGACACTGCGAAAAGAGCAGATGGCTGCACTGCCTCCAACAGAACAATGGCTCCCAGGGAATCCACTTTCGGCCAATCGCTGGGTTGCAGAAAAACGCTTAGATGCTCGTTTCAGCCTTCTGTCCACAACACAAGCAGAAACAGCAGGACAGGACAAAATATGGCAGTAGTAAATCTTGATGCTTTCATTCTTAAACTCTGACAACAGAAAGAACAAACAAGCAGTTTTGAATTGCCACTCAAGCGATAAATGTCAAATGGAAGTGCTTTTAAGATTTTGCATATTGTTTGCAAAAGAGATCTAATGAAAATGTAGAATAACATGCTTTAAAATCCCATTTGAATCAAATTACATTTTTTCTGTCCTCAATTTAATGTCGCAGTGGAAAACCTTGACAGATTAACAACATAAAAACAGTTAGTTATAGTCCAAGTCGTTCATGTAGCTTTCTTGGTACAACATTGCGAAAACAATGCAAAACTCCTAGAGATTACAGTACACTGATAAAAATGTACAGCTTTAGGACAAAATCATCTGCCAAATGCACAAACGTAAATGTCCATTTCAATGCCCAACTCCGTGTGGCAAGCTTGACTTGTTTTTTGATTCAAGCGAACATTGTGTGCCAACTACAACAGCCTCAGTCATTTAAAGCAGATACTAGTGCACTCAGGGTGGGCTGGTGAAAAACTAAAGAGGGTTGTTTTTTCCCACAGGACATCAGATTCAGGTGTATTATTCATAGATCTTTTATTTTATCTGAGACCTACACGTTCTTCCATCAAGGACTCTGTGGGAGAGGAACAGCATATGTATGACTTGCAGATATAGACTTGCCCTCTTGTTGTTATTTTACTGCATTAGATACAAAAGGCCTGAATTGTTGTGAAGTGCACTGTGTTGACGGATACGGAAGAGAATCTTTCACCGCTGCTATCTGAGGATGTTTGTCTCACGCAGAGTCCAACCAATCTGGGGCTTCAAGTCTTCTAATGCCCAAAACAATGCTATGCAATTTGACATTTTCAATGAAAAAGCTGGTTTAATCGTCACATAATATGTAACCTTGGACTCAACATTAGTGTTTTTTATTAATTGTTTACCACAAACTCTTTCGGCCTGTCATCATTAACATGGGATGTTAGGGGTGTATCAATACATCTTCAATATATGTGTTTATGACATCGAGTCTGTTTAATACCGTTTAATCCCAATTTAATTCAAAATTTTGTTCAAAATGCACTTTCATTTTTCAGGAACAGGGCCTATACAATTCTTGTTAATTTAATTGCAGAATGTTAATTAAATGAAATTAAGTTAACATGATTAATCATTTGTTTAAATTATAACAAAGTTGTTTGCACAACAAAAGGTATGTCGCCTCGGAATTATAAGGACCTGAGATTTTTGTCAAAATGTAGTTATTCTGTGACAATTTATTTACATTATGTGATGTTTTTTCTTTGTGTATAGTTTGGGACTTTTTTGTCATCATGTACTTTATCAAATCATGAACCGAGTGTATTCCAGAAAAAAAATAAAAAAATAAATCACAGCTCCCTTCGTATCCCTTTAAGTTAAAGTATCCCTTTAAATTAAAGGGATACTTCACCCAAAAATGAAAGTTCTGTCATCATTTACTCACCCTTAGATTGTTCCAAACCTGTATAAATTTCTTTGTTTTGCTGAACACACAGGAAGAAATTTGGAAGAATGTCAGATCTCACCCTCC
The DNA here is from genome assembly GCF_024868665.1 of Triplophysa rosa. Classification (NCBI taxonomy): domain Eukaryota; kingdom Metazoa; phylum Chordata; class Actinopteri; order Cypriniformes; family Nemacheilidae; genus Triplophysa; species Triplophysa rosa. The sequence continues at coordinate 3,832,153 of NC_079895.1, forward strand.
ATTTACTGCCATAGTAGGGAAAATAAATACTATGGGAGTTAGGGGTGGGCGGAATGACCAAAAATCTATCATGAAATAGATTTTTGGTCATTCCGCCCACCCCTAACTCCCATAGTATTTATTTTCCCTAGAATGAGTCATTTTATTTCGGTAACAATCTCCCAATAAAATTCTATATCTTATACCTCATGTTTCTTAGATTGACTTAATTTATTTATTTACTACAGTTCATTTGAATGAACACTCAAAGTGTGGATTAGTTAATTTGACCCTTTTTAACACTGGCGATTTTGCTGTGTGGTGTTCATGGGGTCTGTACTCTAGGTCTTCATCGCTCTTCACTCTCTATTAGATGCACATTTTTTGTGTGTTGCGGTCTTTAGGTTTGTTTATTCTCGCGCTTGTCTTTGCACTGCGAGTCTCTGGTGACTACGCACGCGTCTCCCAAAACGGGGGTTTGCGGCGTGTCACGTCAAAGCACTCATGCTGTGAGCATCATCGCGCATTTCAACCGCCTCGGCTCGCCTAAAGTACTTTAATAAAACCGTTAACAGCTTTACAACACAATCTGACTTCTGAAATACTTGAGAATGAGCTTTTTTGCACACGCAGACACCTGCACCCCTGCACGAGCACTGCGGGTGAGAGAGAAAGCGTCGGACTGGATCGAATCACGAAACTACAGACTGAAAGAAGGTCAAAAGAGTATTTGATTTGTTACTTTGTTGTGGGTGCATTAATTCACGTGTTTTTTTTCATCATAACTCCCAACTTGCAGAGCACCGGGTTAACCACGCCCACTTATTTACATACCACGGAATAGAAAAATCTCTTACGGTTGACATTTTATTCCACGGTAACAGCATATTCCATCATTCCGCCCAGCCCTAATGGGAGTCAATGGGGGGTGAGATTTGACAATCTTCCAGATATCTTTCTGGACCTGTGTGTTCAGCAGAACAAAGAAATTTATACAGGTTTGGAACAATCCGAGGGTGAGTAAATGATGACAGAATTTAAATTTTTGCATGAAGTATCCCTTTAAGGGGTTTTACACCATTTATCGGGACAGGACAGTGTAGAGTTGATAGGAAAGCATTGGGCAGAGATACTCGAACTCGAACCACTTCTTGACGGCACACTAACCACAGGGTTCTCGGTGCCGACACAGCTCCCTATTTTCTCGACTTGTTTTGTAATTGGATATCTGGTTTAAATTGGCGTACCAATGCACATTTCAATAAGAGTGGAACAGAACACAACACGTGCCTTTTTAGCGTCACCTTCAAGGAAAAGATAACTGAACCGCTATAGCAGCTGAATCTGCACTGTTCCAGACCCTGATCTTAAGATGTGCCACACAAAATCAAACGCACCACTTTTGGCATGATCAAATAAAGTATATCAAGACTAAAATTGGCAATCACTCTTTGGTTCCTTCATATAAACCGACTGCTCTATTGGGAATTGGATTGTATGTCTAGGTACATTCATCACTGGTGCTTGCTGCTTACTGATGTCAGTTAATTATGGGCCAAGACCTCATACTGATGGTCCAAGCAAACATGTCATGCTGTATTTACACACACGTCCACGTTGTGTTTACATGTCTGGCTGTATTTAACAACACACCTCTTAGACTCTCCGAAACCAGATCCAAAGAGTTTTATTTCAAGCATGCAGTAGCATCTCAAACAAACACCAACAATTAAAAAACACATTGCTTTGCAACAAATGAAAACACTGGAAACCAACACAATGTTCAAGAACATTCGCGAAGAGGCAGATGACATAACTGGGGGTGCAACGATACACACAGCGCATGATTCGATACAAAACACAATGCTCACAATGCAATAGTATCACAGTACTTGGAACAAAATCAAAAATGCAAAATTCAAAACATTACAAAATTGTAGATAAAACTTCAGACGTTGCATAGTTTAGAAAAATCACCATTATTAGCCTATATGTTTTACACCATATATAATGACTAGGGATGTAACGATTCACCGTAATGTGTGACGATTCAAATCGGTTGAGGTGTGAACTGAATAGCAATACATTTTATGAACAGCAGGGGCCGCCATGTTCACTGTAAACCTAAACGTGGACATGCTGATATTTCTTAAATGCAAAAAAATCCAAGAAAAGCACAGACAGTATTAGTTTGTTTATATTAAAGAGACTTTTTCTATTATTAATTTGTTATAAAATTGCAGTTTAGTTTTGTTATTTGAAATAAAACATAATTTTACTATACAAAGAAACGTGAAGCATTTAAGAAATAATGCAAGGGAAGTTGTTCATTTCTAATTTGTTTCAACTCATTTTGTAAAAATAAATCGTGAGTAAATCGTGAATAAATCGCATCGTGAGATCAGAATCGTGAATCACATCGCATCGTGAGCTGAGTGAATCGTTACATCCCTAATAATGACACATTGGCATAGAGACCAGCACGATCTTGTTGTGATGGACATCACACAAAGGTGAGTTTTTCCTTTCTAAGAAAAACTGCAATAAAAAGCACTGTTATTTACATCCCACAAAAATGAAATGTATTTATAAAAGTACTGCAGCAGCTCATTTGTTTACATAACTTCAAATAATTTTTGCCTTCACTATGGACAGAAACATCAGCGTTGATGAGACGTTTTCGTAACAAACAAGATCGAGCGGTTAGGATCATTCTGTGACTGTGCACTATAAATATGAATGACGCAATCATTTTAAATGCTGGAAAGTGTCCCCTTAAGGTGTCTTATCCGCTCCGAGCTGAAAGAACGACCTTTGAGCGCTGCTAACATTCTACTTGGGGAGCTCTGAGAATCTCATCAAATGAAGTAGTCACCCGACACGCTTCATAGATCCAGACATTGTCATACGCGGGAAGCCAACCCCCCTTGGTTGGTTTCTTTTGAATAAAAAATTATGAAACGGGTTGCAAAATAAATGCTGGCCGCGGCCCAGCCCGTCTAAGTGCAGCTGATGCGATTGGTGTACTTTCTTAGGGCCATTTACTTGTTCTAAAAAGGAATTACGCAACCGGTTCTGTCTGCAAACCTGAAGGTTCAGCATCACCCAGATTTTGTGACGGGGAGATGGGGCGGCAATGATGTGCCCTGCGGGAGGCTTTCAGGATGTCCCAGCCCATGGTTTCATCACCGGGACTGTGACAAAAACTCTGAATCACGTGCCTTCGTTTCTATGGGTCTTGCTGCTGCCCAATTAGTCTGAATAAAGGAGCCCCCAGCCTTTAGAGAGAACTCATCGAAGGGCCGATACTTCCAGTCCAATAAATCTCCTCTTAAAACTTTATTCGCCAGCTTTAACATAACTTTTAGCCACACTTTCCAAATATTAACAAAAAAGAAGTCAAAAACATCAACAGTGAGCAGTTTAAAAGCGCCGCTTGAATTTAACAGAACGGCCATCAAACAGAACGTTAAGGTCAGAGATTTGCTTAAACCTTTCATAGCTTAAAGGTGCTGTGTGTAATTATTTTTCTATTGCGATATAATATACATAACTATGTATTCAGATGTGTATAAAGACCTTGATTAGAATGAGTTATTTCTATCTACAGACACCGTGGGCCCCTTACATGTCGTTTCTACAGTAGCCCTAAACGGACAAACTGCTCTACAGAGTGCGTTTTGTAAATACGTTATCTCCTTTGGCAAAGAAGCGAAAACGTGACGACATCTTTATCACTCAAAAATATTCATATATTTTGGTCTATTATGTTAAATAAAAATGCCCTTTTAATTAGATTTCCAATGCATTTTAATACACTTTATAACTGCTTCAAAATGCAAAAAATATGAAGATTCAATAGACTTACATTGTTACAAATCTGCAAGGCCCCAGCCTGCTTGCATGCAACACAAAAGTCTCATCACATTGATTTATTTGGCAACCGTACAGATCCATTATTTCACAGCCTCAAACAACAGCGCCCGTGTCATGTCCTGTGTATTTTCGTTAGCCCAATGAACATTCAAAGTAAAGTCAATTGATGAGATGAAATTCAATCTGACATGTTTGGCGTACAGAGAGGAACAAATACACCAAGAAACCTAACCTTCAACTCCGAACTTGACATTACATGAGACACCCAATATTCACTTTCTGTGCGCCCTGTGGCTAAACCCATCCGTGTCTAACGAATAAAGAACGCAGCACAGGAATCTCTCCATGTCGCTGTAAATGAGCCGGTCGAAAACTGATTAACGGATGCGCTGCACACGCGCACGATGCCGTGGCCCTACACAAGCTGCTAACAAGCATGCAGTCGTGCCATGCGACCGATAAGACACTTGTTATACAGCGACCTAAACATTGCATGTACTGCATGCACAAATTTATATACATATATGTTGCGTCAGTTCATGCATTCCCTAACAACTGAATCCCTTTGATGTTAGCGCTGCCAGCATTATGCCCTTTTTGACCTACAGGGACAATTTAACAAACTTAGGTCTAAGACTCAAATAAAATGTATGTATCAATGTATAATTATTGAGGGCGGCTAAAGCAATGACAACAAAGAAGCAGAATAGCTGGACACTTAATGAACATCCAATTAAACACAGAAAGCTGAGAGTCAAATAAAAAAAGATCAAAAGCTTTTTTACATAATCTGTTCGTAATGTCGTAGCCCATCTGATTACTGCAGCATTCAGAGTCATAATTAGGACACAAATATGAGCTTCTAGTCTTTAGGACACATCTGACTAAAGGATGCAAGCAGTATGAGATTGGCCATCTCTGAGTGAATCATCCACTATTGTTTTTTCCGCAGAGGCACGGCAGAGAACAACCGCCCATCAGATGGCACAGAATCTCAGGTTAACTCATGGACACCCAACAACACTATTAACAACACTAACACCGTGTGTATTAGAGCACACTGGGGTCTGCATTATGGGACAATATAATTAACGGCTGCTTTGACACACTGATGGTGGGGGGACAATATGTGTTTTCCAATGGCAGATGACATCTTCAAATATCGTGTTGCTAACGTAAAAGGGTGATCACACCATGTTATTTTGGTGCAAATTTATCTGCCACTCCACAGCAAATAGTCAAATAAATTAAATGCCAACAAGGGCAGGTTGCGTGCCATGCCCTCCTCTTCAGAGACCATGCAAGTATGCAAGAACGAATTCGACACAGACTACAATAAATATGGATTCATTTGCAACAACAAGGATAAAAAAGGGCAAACCACAAAGCATTTTGGTGATGAACTGATTCACCCTCATGTGACTCTAAACCAACAAGACTTTATTTTATGGAATATTAGAAAAATATTTTGTAGAATGGTAAGGCTGCTCTTCCACAATTTTTGTGAATGGGGACTGTAGTGGTCAATCACTAACATTCTGTCTAATTTTGGGGAGGGAAAATATCTTTTTAATAATTTTGCATACTATTGGTCCAAGAGCTCATAAGAACGGCACAAGACTATTTTGATAGTCTGTTGAGTTATCACGTCATGCCCAATGTAAAATTAAGGTCCAAACGCAAACCAATCGAAAACCCACTGCTCTGGGTCAGAGGAGACATGACCAAAGAAAAATGCTCTTTACACATGGTGATTCCCATACATCCTGGTTGTAACAAAAAGAGCAGCTTTGTTATTTAGACATACACAAAGTCATTTGAGTTTCAAGTGACATGAGGGTGTGTAGCTGGTGCCAAGGAGCGACTCGACGAACTGGCCAAATTTAGATGCGTTAATGTGCGATTTCTGCCTCAGCGCTTTACACAAACACCTAACATGCTATACGCGTAAACCACAATCATAAAATACACAATTTGAAGTTGCGTTCAAAAACAGCTTCGCTTAGAATAGCTCGCGACACTTGTTCTACAACATCGAGTACGCATTATCCATTCTTGCCTGCTTAAATCTTTTCATTACAGTAATTCCACGGTGGTTTCCTGCAGTCGTGTTTTTAAGCTCAGTGGATTTTTACGCGGGGCTCTGGGTTGCATTACGGACCGTGGAACTGCATTATGACAGCCGCGTGCCCCGCATCCGATCAGACCCGCAACAATGTATCGCTTTTATCATTACAGAACTCAAATGTATCGTTTTTATGGTCACGAAGCAACAATGTATCCTTTTATCGTCACAGCGCAATAATGTATCGCTTTATCATTACACTACAACATTAAAAGCGCGATCTCGTTCTGCGTTAGAGCCCGCTATACATTCGCCCACCAAAAGCGCGGTGGCTAAACATCACAACAACAGTCTTCCGATTGCGTAAAGTTGCGTCTACATGATGGTTTGCGGAGCTTTCGATCAAAAGAGAAACCGACCTATTCTGTTCCCATTATCTGCTCGTGTTACATAAACACGACGTGAACACGCGCGACATATCCCGTGTCTTAAAATAAACCTAAGAGTGCATTTACATCAGTACTCACGGGTTTGAGCGCAGCGATCGGCAGAGCTCAAAGGAGATCCAGAGGACCCTCGTGTGCCATTGGAATGAAGTTGAGTTCACCTCTAATCTCGTTGATGTTCCCGGGAACGGAGCGGATGTGTACGCCGCAAAGACGTTCGATCACACGAGAGACGAGCGGCCTAGTATACTCGCGCTGGGTCGCTTGTCGGCGGCGCGCAACGTGTTTTCAGATACATACTCTGATTGGCTAAAGGAATGAAGGACCGCCCATATTCGCTCGATCGGGGCGGGAGGCGGAACACAGGAGATGAATATGATTGGCGGAGCGAAACGGATCGTCTGTAAACACAGCGGATGATTACTTTTGTGATATGAAAATGCAAATTTCTGGCGTTTATTGAAATGTGTAACATACAGAGTGATTACGCATTACAGGGATGGGCTCTATTACAATTATTTAGTTTAAATATTTGAAGAGCTCAGTGCAACACCAAGCTTAACTTTTGCACATTTAGCCTACATTAAGAAAATAAAAGGTTGTTCTGTCACGTTTTTTTGCATTCTGCAGTTTTAACTCTTATAAAGATGTGTATTGCAATTTATGGCACGTAGCTTTGTTCATTATAACTTAATTTGCTTGTTATTAACAAAAAAAGTAGCATAATGGCTAACAGGAGGAAAGTAACCTGAGATTTAGCCTATGCTACATGAGGGTATACTTGAAGTTTATATTTATATTTTTTAATCGTTTAAAATACTTTCTTGAAATAGGAGGAATTTGATTTAATCAAATTTCCAACTTTAACGTTTCTATCAGAGAAAAGGGAAAAAAGACTTGAAGAAAAGACTTAAAGAGTACATTCCTCAATATTTTTAAGGGCTTATTTTGGTTTATGGAGTGTCCGACAACAAGTTTATGTACATACATGATGTAAAAATACTATTATTTCGTAATAATAAGCAGTTTTTATTACCTTACTTCTTGACTGACTCTCAAATGATTCGTTCCGCGATTCATCCGTGTAATCTCCGCCTTTCCGCCAGCGTAGTCTGATCTGATTGGTCAGATAGTGTAGTCTGCTGTGATTGGTCAGATGGTCTAGTCTGCTGTGATTGGTCAAATGGTCTAGTCTGCTGTGATTGGTCAAACGCGTTCAGCATGTGTCGCAAATGGACCGCCTATCATTACTGCTGTATTACGGTTTGCAGGTGGTTGGATATTAACAGTGTATAGAGAGAGATGGCGTCGATTTTACCTTACCAGCTCGAGCCCGAGTCTGACGAATCATTCTTTAATCCTTATACAGATGCCAGTAAGAAAAAGGACTGTTTTAGACACTTCTCTTGTAACAGTTAGTTATCACGGCATACAGTGTACGGTGTTCGTATCTTCAGATGTTATTATAACTATAGTACACCACGCAGTTCTTGAAATAAAGACTTTGCGAGTTAATATGGTTGAACACTTACATTAGCGCAACGAGTTTATAGCTAACGTTAGGTAAACAAACAGTAACAACCCCAAAAATAACGGTAACGTTAGCTAAACACAGACATGAGATAACGTCACACAAATTTAATTTTAAGTAAAGACAAAAATAAAGAGTCACACTTACAGGTTGTGATTCGGTGGAGCTTACAGGTCCAAATAAAGTTGGTATTGCAACATCTTTTAAGGAAAGACGTTTAATGTATCCTGCAGTAAAGGCGCCAAGATTGATGAAGCAATCTTCGGTAAAATGACGCGCGCAAAGTAAAACGTTCGGTTTATACTCCTTTGGTGTCGTTTGAAAAATAAATAGTAACCATTTTTTCCTCAGAAGTTCTTCCTTTGGTAGTGAAAATAAGACTGACTTAGTTTCACTACATAGAACACAGCTTCTCTTAGACATGATGCACACGTCACGAACGAGCTAGTACAGTGTTTGGGGAGGAGAGAGTTAAGTTTTCGCAGTCAGTAGGCGGGGATTTTTCTAGTGACGTAGGTACATTGTGGTTAAAGATTCGGACAGGTCATGGCTTGTTCGCGTGATTCAGAGTCGATTACCTTTTTTATAAGCAAATAACTTTGTTATTCGTTCACCTTCGGATTTACAACTTGGCAGATTGCTTACATTCAAACACGGCAAAATTAAACACTTCATGAAATGTATTTTTTATGATCTCGAGGAATGTACTCTTTAAACATTTCATTGCTTTATTTTTATATAAATAATATTACATTTGTCAAAAAAAGGAACAATGCAACATCTCATTTTCTACAATAAAAATGATGCAACCTGCATGAGTCCTCTTTTCTCCTAATAGGATTTGATTAGTTTATCTCTGACAGTAAGACTGCGTTCATTTTAGGAACTGTTTTGCTTAATTCCCTTTATTGCAGTTTCATCAGAAAGCCTTACAGGTAGAACAGATAAATCAGCCACCAGTGTGGATGGAGTTACTTTAAATTCAAATTGTGGAACACTGGTAACCTGTTCATGTCTGGGACATACAGTAGTAAAAACTTTGGGGTTTGTTTGTGAAGATGCTGGAGCCTGTAATAGTCCCTAACACCATCAGAAAGCACGGGAAGAACTAAAGAGTTTCAGTATCTGCGGTTAATACCACCAAGCTGATTTAATGGTGAAAAAATATGATCCAAAAATGTCCAATAAAACTTTTATTATCTAATGGAATATAAGCCCTTTAATTTTGACTCTCCACAAATGGATAAAATAAATAAATGATGTGTGATAGCATACGACATTAATGCATTTAACATTAAACATGGACTTTTTACTTTTATATCTGAAGATATGCCTCAGATATCATGTGTCTATAATCAGTATTTAACTGAACCTCAGTCAAATGGATCCTTTTTTTACGACAATATGACTCTCGTGAAGCTGCAATCACATGTCTTCAATCTTTTCACATGAATCGCCAAATAATACTATGTAATTTTTTTATGTAATGTCAGTCACATAATAATATAATTTATTTATTATGGAACGTACATGCTGTGGCACTGTTTATATAAATGTGCACAGTCTAAATTAAACAGTGCCCATCTGATCTGCAGCTATGGTCCATTGACAACAAATGGGTAAGACAAGTGGGGAGAAATCAATAGTGCAAATGTTTTTTTAGAAGTGCACAGTTTATTGATCTCTTCATCATTATACACTCACCTAAAGGATTATTAGGAACACCTGTTCAATTTCTCATTAATGCAATTATCTAATCAACCAATCACATGGCAGTTGCTTCAATGCATTTAGGGGTGTGGTCCTGGTCAAGACAATCTCCTGAACTCCAAACTGAATGTCAGAATGGGAAAGAAAGGTGATTTAAGCAATTTTGAGCGTGGCATGGTTGTTGGTGCCAGACGGGCCGGTCTGAGTATTTCACAATCTGCTCAGTTACTGGGATTTTCACGCACAACCATTTCTAGGGTTTACAAAGAATGGTGTGAAAAGGGAAAAACATCCAGTATGCGGCAGTCCTGTGGGCGAAAATGCCTTGTTGATGCTAGAGGTCAGAGGAGAATGGGCCGACTGATTCAAGCTGATAGAAGAGCAACTTTGACTGAAATAACCACTCGTTACAACCGAGGTATGCAGCAAAGCATTTGTGAAGCCACAACACGCACAACCTTGAGGCAGATGGGCTACAACAGCAGAAGACCCCACCGGGTACCACTCATCTCCACTACAAATAGGAAAAAGAGGCTACAATTTGCACGAGCTCACCAAAATTGGACAGTTGAAGACTGGAAAAATGTTGCCTGGTCTGATGAGTCTCGATTTCTGTTGAGACATTCAAATGGTAGAGTCAGAATTTGGCGTAAACAGAATGAGAACATGGATCCATCATGCCTTGTTACCACTGTGCAGGCTGGTGGTGGTGGTGTAATGGTGTGGGGGATGTTTTCTTGGCACACTTTAGGCCCCTTAGTGCCAATTGGGCATCGTTTAAATGCCACGGCCTACCTGAGCATTGTTTCTGACCATGTCCATCCCTTTATGACCACCATGTACCCATCCTCTAATGGCTACTTCCAGCAGGATAATGCACCATGTCACAAAGCTCGAATCATTTCAAATTGGTTTCTTGAACATGACAATGAGTTCACTGTACTAGAATGGCCCCCACAGTCACCAGATCTCAACCCGATAGAACATCTTTGGGATGTGGTGGAACGGGAGCTTCGTGCCCTGGATGTGCATCCCACAAATCTCCATCAACTGCAAGATGCTATCCTATCAATATGGGCCAACATTTCTAAAGAATGCTTTCAGCACCTTGTTGAATCAATGCCACGTAGAATTAAGACAGTTCTGAAGGCGAAAGGGGGTCAAACACCGTATTAGTATGGTGTTCCTAATAATCCTTTAGGTGAGTGTATATCATAGGCCAGAAGTGGGTTTTTGAAATATGTCAGAATATAGGTAACTATCTTAGTAAACTGAATTGATACAAAATAATATTTAATCATAAATGAATGAAAAACTGTGCTTATAACTGTCAAAATAGCAAAATCTGCAATTAAAAGTTACCAAATTTAAACATGAACTTGTACATTTTTCATCCAATTCTTTTAAAACCAGCATTTATTTTATTATTTAAATTTTCTGTAAGGAAAGATTTTTTCAATGTATAAATATATTGATTTATGAATTGATAATTGTATGAAACATCCATTAATTCCATTAAAGCTCCTATAAGTGAAACGGCAACCTTTGAGCAATAACCTGATTCATCTTTTTTTTTTCTTTGAAAAATATTAGAGTTTTGTTCTACAACAGGCATGACGACCCTTTGCCCTCATCACAGAGGATGGCTCAATCTGTGCCTCTCTGAAAAATCTTCAGTGCTGCTCTCACTCAGGGGAAGGTCAGCTTTACGAGAGTCCTTCACTTAACAATGGCTCACAGGAAAACAGCGAGAGCTTCAAGCCTCTTAAAGCAATCTCCTTTTGTATTCTAGAGAAAAATAACAGCATACGGGTTTGGGACAACAAATCGTAGACTTTTCATTTAAATGTAACTAAATCTGTGAAAATATAATTCATGTTTAATCTATGAAAATAATTTTGCGCAATTGATATTCTTTCAGTAAATTACACCATTTTCCAACAATGAACAGGAGATAAATCCACATAAGAAACTTAGCCTGGGGTGAATGTGTGAAATATTTCTTTACCCTGTCCTTTTTGTCTGGCAAACAGAAAGACATCAGAAGAAATGTAAAATATTGCACAAGATTGCGTCAGTTTGAATTTTGCCAGGAGAACTTTTAAGGTCACTCAACGATGAACTATTGGACCACCAATTGCTTAGATGGTCGAAATAGATTTTTTCATGTGCTGGTTGACTGACAATCACTGGATTTCATTGCAGATATATATATTTGTAAAATTTTAAATGACCGAATTTTTATTTTTGGATGCAGTAGCCCCTTAACTTTAGCTTAACCTGTGTACTGTACAGTATATAAAAGCTGAAATCTTTTTATTTCTGATGTGAATTTTCTCTAACTCAGTCTGAAACTGCAGAGACTGCAAGCAGGTTCAACTGAAAAGGTCAAAGATCTTGAGTATAATGTTAAGTTGCTTGCTTCCATATTTTATGAAATAAAACATGAGTCATCCTGCATGTGTACCTTGTGTTTTTCTATAGGAATTATAGAACATTCTATAGAACATTTTATAGCACGACAGAATTCACACAAGCCAACGCTACCATCTTCTCAGTGTTTTAGTCTGCAGCTAAAAAACTTAGCAGAAATCAAATGTTAATTTATAAACTGGTATAAGGAAAAGTATCAGTATTTTCATCTATGCCCCCTTCCCAAAAACCTCAAAAAATCACTTCCTCTCAGTTCACAAAACACCACCATGCTGTGATATTGCACTTAGCAGCTAAATATAACCATTTCTGTGAACTCTGCAAGATGTGACTGCGGACGGAGGAACACGGAGAGCATCTCTGGAGACCACCAGCCTGCTGCATCATTGATAGACAGGAAAGACAGGAATGGGGTCACCGCTGTAAACGCAGAATAAAACACATCTCAGCCCATCTGATCTGAAACGCTTTACCCATCTGCTCTATCGACGGCACTTCTCTGCATTAGGTTGAAAGAGGTCAGAAAAACCTTTAAAAGAGCACATACGGTAAGCAACACCAACGTTGCAGTTTCTTTCGCAAAAGCAGAATGAACTTCTATGTACATCATACACAACACGTTTCTTTCATTTATTGATTAAGATATCGTTTATGTCTATAGAACAAAATATTTTTTTCATATTTACGAAATCATGACCTGTCTTGACAGAGATCAAGTCATGGTAATGAACTTGTTGGCAACACAGATTGACTGCTGGCAGTGTCCGAAAGTGTTTCATGGCATGGCACCAACGTCACTTTGTTTAAGGGTCAGGGTCCCCCTTTCGGCTCTAGTGCTCAAAGGTTGTACTGTATTTACAGATGAAAGCGTGAGACTACGTGTGGCTGTCAGACACTGCAATTGGATGAAAGAGCAAGATTAAAGAACACTGGGCCCGGCAGCATAGATAATTCATTCAAAATGGATTAACAAGACTACAGAGGCCTTGGAAAGGGAGTAGGGTGGGAAAGACCGGGAGAGAAGTGTTTAACACCTCTTCCGGGATGTGCACGGTGAGCTCTCTCCAGGGTTACCGAGCGAAGGCCGGTGGGTAATGCCACTGTGAGATAACACAATCACACACTTGATGGCCTAGAGATGAGTCTGGAATGCCGGCTCCTCTGTGCATACAAAAGAAAAGGATATTATCAGCTGTAGTGATGCATGGTGTGAACTGAAGATTTCTTTATTTAGATTGAAGCAGATATATTCACATAATTATGAATAAATTGGACACGGTTGTGCAGTTATTTAAATGACTAATTTGATGGCGGTATGTCATTATATTAAACTTGCTTCTGAAAGGCACATAAAAACAAAATGATTGGCGATCGGTCATTCAGATAGTGGGTGGGTGGTTTGGTTCAGGCAAACATGCTCTGATGTTTTACACATCTGACAGTAAAGAAAAAGGCATATTAGATTAATTCAATGTTAACATTTTAAAGGTCTTGTATGTGAATATTAAACCCTCTCACATAAATAATGTCAACCGTTGATCTTGAAAACTGCGACGCAATTCAAGATCATTTGAAAAGCCTTTTTGGGCAAGAATATTGAAAATATGTGAAGTGTGCAACCAAATAGTGTTTAAGGGAGAATTCAACCAAAAATAAAAGTCTCATGTTGGTTAAAGCCTGTATATGACTCTTTCTTTTGTGTAACACAAAAGAAGATATTTAGAAAACGTCTCAGTGGTTTTGTGTTCATACAATAGAAGTCAATGGGGGTCCGTGTTGTTTGGTTACCAACGTTATACAAAATATCTTCTTTTGTGTTCTGCAGAAGAATGAAAGTCATACAGGTTTAAAATGACATGAGGGTGATAAAAGGATCAAATAATTTTTATTTCTGGGTGAACTATCGCTTCAACCCTTACCAAATTTTATAATAAAACCACCCCATTCCCAAAAAGTACCCATAGTTAGTTTGGCTTTGTGGAAAAATGATGCCAATAAATTATGCTGACAATAGAAATATACATTTTACGTTTTCTCGATGTAAACTCACTCGCTTAATGTCTCACTAACCTAATTTTCCAACATTTGCTTTTCAACAGGCATGACAATAGAGTTTTGCCTTACCAACTCACCTTGAAAACAGGTGAAACCTCAGCCGGCTCAAGTGGCACTTTCTGCCTCGTGTTTCTCTCTCCGTCGCAGCTGTCTACTGAGACATAGGATAGGATACGTCTTTGAAGATTCTAATGAATCGTTTTAATCGTAAACGTTAAGATGACACGAAGCATTGAATTTCACGCCGAGACAGAGATTGCCCTGACAGTGACAACATCCACAGGTTCCTTTGTCAGCACAGTGGACATTCAATAAACGCTCGATGGCTTGAATTACTATTGATAAACACATCTGCAGTGTACTGTAGGTCTACCGGTGAGTCCAAAAGTGGGGGAGTGTTGATCTGTGTGTTCACAGTGTATGAACAGTACACTCAAGAATTAGAATTCTGTCAATATTTTATTAATTTCCAAACAATGAAACCATGCATGGCTATTCGTCACTTACTGTATCACATGACTTCAGAAAAGAGCACAAGCCATGTAGACTGTTCTTATGTTTATTTACAGTATGTGTTTATTTTGTTCATTTGGAGTGAAACATTGTTTTGGTACTGAAATTGTGATAAAGTTTGAATCTTTGTAAGTTTGTGAGGACCTACATTCAATGTCCTGCGAGTGTGATGTGTATTCATTTCATGGGTTACCCTTCCCTGCTGAAAAACAACAACAAAAACCAATAGAAACCATCACATAAATTCTATTGGAATTCCATTAAAATACCATTATGAACCATTAGCTTTTTTAAATTAAAACCATTACATAATTCCTATTTGTAATGTGTTTTGGGCATTATTCCAATAGGATTAATCTGCCCCACCAATAGAATCCATAAAATACCAGTCCAGTAGAAACTAAGTTTCCAATAAAACCAATAACACTCCCATTATAACCATTAAATCCATTAAACTTTCTATTGTGTTCTAGGGTTGTCACGGTACCATACCAGCAGAAGTATCACAATACCCAGTAGTATCATGATGCTGTGCCATGTTCATAAATGAAATCTACAAAATAAACCAACTTTGTAAACTAAACATTTTGTATTATACTGTACACTACAATATTACAATATTTTGTAGTATTGGATAAATGAATGAAAGTAATTGGATAAATTGTAGAAAATACTGTAAAAAAAACAATAGTGTCTAGGAATTTTTGTAAGTTTACTGTTGTAAATACTAAAGTACACTAGAACATTTTTTACGTGGGAACTAGGCCTAATTCAAGTGTGCGGCCAATTTCATTTATTCAGCAATGTTTAAAAAAGGAAAGTGTTAGGCTTGCAATACTACCCGTAGCACAAGTACACAGTGCAACCCTAGACTGATTTCACGCCGCCGCCATGTTGAAATCGAAAGCGAGGCAGGAAGAAAACCAGAAAGACAGACAGACTGCAATGGTTTGGACAACCAACCTGGAGATTTATGAAAACGATTTATGATCTTAAATGTGACAATCTAAGCATAGGGTGCATGTCACACAAGTTTTACTTGACCACTTAAGCCGTAACACATATTAGTGACTGTTTAGTTTAAACGGCCATAAACGGGTTTAATTTGCGCACACACAGCCAATCTAACGTTGTTTTTAAACGCATCATTTCTTTATTCATGTCACAGACACCTGATGGTAGTCCAAACCATTGCGGTCTATCTGTCCTTCCGGTTTTCTTCCCACCTCTGCCTCGTTTTCGATTTCAACATGGCAGCGGAGTGAAATCAGTCTATTGTGTTCTGGGCAGGGGTCTTAATTATGAGGACATCCTAAAAGTTTGTGAAGGTTAGGTTTAATATCATTGGCTGTATAAAAACATTACGCCTATGGAAAGTTATGGATGGGAAAAATAATCTACATATAATATTCGGTTGTTAAGTGGTGACGTAAGGAATACCGTTTCCGGATCCAAGCATCTATTCATTTCAAGCAGGGCTACAGCTTAAACCGCTGTTAATGAGCACTGTTTACTCACATCGCATATTTAAGCGGAGCATTTATTAACTCACAGTATACACTACAGTCTCCAGGCTTACAGAATCTCCGACATCAATATTTGAATAAATTATGAAAAATGAATAATTGACTGGCTGTGTGGGATTTCGTTATGAAGATAAAGGTTAGGATCGTGGTTTTCTGATAGTTTTACAGAGCGTATGTGCAGCTATTGTGTGTGTGTATGTGTGTGTAATGCAGTCACTCAATAACCGAGTCACTGACTTTAGGACACAAGGTGTCAAAGACGACTTGGCATTTGAACGTTCCTCTTGGTCAGCGAGCGGAACCTCCAGAGGGCCGGGAACATCGAACCTTTAACTTCAATTACCACCTGAACTGTCACAAAGTCACCAGTAAACTACAACACATAAAATCTGCCACGCAATAAACTTTCTTCACTCCTCAAACCAGCTACACAAAAAAGTGAAAGTGACCTATTAGTCAGATATGGTGACCCATACCCGAAATGTGACCTCTGCATTTAACCCATCCAGAGAGTAGTGAACACATGCACAGCAAGTGGTGAACACACGTACACCCGGAGCAAAGTAGCCAAAAAGATACTTTTTATCAGGCAGATATCACTGCAGCGCCCAGGGAGCAAGTAGGGGTAAGGTGCCTTGCTCAAGGGCACCTCAGTCGTTACCCACCAGCCCTGAGAATCGAACCAGCAACCTTCTGGTCACGAGTCCGACTCTCTAACCATTAGGCCACGACTGCCCCAAAAACTGGTCTTCATTACCACCCTTGATATGGTATTGTGAGAAAAACGGATATTGTTGCTCACAGGCAAAAATAAATAAAGAAATACTTCATAAAAAAATAATTAAGTCAAACAATTTAGCCTAGCCTGAAGCTGTGAAGGAAAGTGCTTGCTAACCCTCATGGACTCAAACTAATTAGCTTCTTTCTCCTGTGTTTCACTTAACATGGCGCCGCTGGCTGTTTGTTTCCGAGGGTGGAAGAATACAGTTAAACAATGAATAAAATGCTGTTTTGCGAACAGTGAAGCAGAGGATTCCGAGGTCTTACCTTTTGTCTAATCGAATCACGATCCATTAAAACGCAACGCTTTCCAGCACATGTGACTCATGCACATTTAGTTTACAGGAAACCAATTTTCATGGCAGCTTGGAAATCTAAGTTTCACGGATGATTTAAAATAATGCAGCATGATTGTGAGCAAATTATGACAGACTTACATTTACAAATATGTTTTGGGTGAGGTTTTTCCTTTCAAATGGCCGTTCTTCACGCAGTTGTGTTTGTTGGAGCCGTTCAGGAACAAACATGGATTTAGAAATCTAAAATGTAATCATTTTCTGTTTATAGTAAACCTTAAATAACCGAAAAGGAGTGTGTTGGAATAATTTACAGTCATTCAGCATGATGTCATTAGCGGCTGTACACTGAACACGGGTATACGCAACATCCCATAAAAATCATCTGACCGTAGACATGTAATTTGGGAGCACTGAATTCATTTTCGCGGTTGAGAGCAACCCCTGTGTCTTTTCTAAATGAGATTCTTACATGAGCTGCTTGTGAAGATAATGTCCCTGTGTAATGCCACCAATTTCCAAATTAACACCCAATAATAACTACAGTACAGCCGCGAAAAACCTTTTCAAGTTCGCCGTTTTCATGCAATGTGAAGTGTGTATTTGTTAACGTTCTTATTTGCATATTCATGAGTGTCATGACAACATCTCTGATGTGAATTTATATCGAAGCAAAGTCTAAAATCAGTTCACCAAACGTTAACTCTGTTCTTTTTCTGTCTTGTGTGCACGTACGGTATTTCGTTCAGGAGATGCAAATTTAGTGATGCTTGTCATCAAGTCCTGGTGAGGAAAACAGACTCACTAAGTTCCTCGCCGTGTTGACACACTGTGGAAATTGATATCCATCAGACACTGTGTCTCACGGCAGATCGTGGCATAGACACGAAATTTGGAATCTATTAATTCAGCACGACTTTCTTTTCGTGTCACGCTGCACGACGCGTGTGTATTTACATTTATATGAAGAGTATGGTTCCAAAATGAGATAACTCCGTTTTTTATAATGTTATCATGTTTTTATTGTGTTTTATTGTATTAGTTAGCTGTATTTTTTAGTTATTATGGCTTAAATCAAAACAAACCAACTGCAGCTTGATCGATATTAATTGGAATGCACAATAAAAAACATGATTTTTGAATTTTTTTTAAATGGAGTTTTCTCATTTTTGAACCAAACTCTTCATATATTTATAATCTGATGTCAAAAGAAGTCGTACATATTTTAGGATGTGGCTCACCAACACCTTACTTCACCCCAAACCCTAAATTCACAGCCACAAAGTCGAATTTTGCTAAAAACGCGAATTTCACAAGGTGGCAAAACAAGGATAAATGGCTCCCTAACCCCGCCCCTAAACCTAACGTCACAGGGGAAAAGTCAAATCACAACAAAACATACCAATGAGATCGTAGGAAATACTAATTCACATGAATGAGGCACCTTGTAGGTATGAATTCCCATCTGATTGCGATGATATAGATTGATACATATGAAAGATACCGTTTATTAAAATACATTAGATTGAAAGTCGTGCTGGGTGACATGAAAAAAGGGGGAAATTCGTGTCAGTAAGCACGAATTATTAGTACAGTTCGTGACGATGTCACGAATTCCTGTGGGACTGTGTTGCAACCATCAGAACACCTATTGCTTAGGGCACAGCCATAAACAAGCCGACTGCTAAGTGAAGGAAGTAAATGAGCTGTTATTTGCTTTTTATGAGCAAAACAGAACATTGGGTGTGTCTGTTCGTGCCAGGTGCCATAGCGGTCATGCTAGGATGCCTTTATTTGGATACGAATTTCAGCAGCGTGTCTGCAACCTCCGAGGTTCACATCAGGATTCATAACTACCGATGGAAAACAACATTTTATGACTGTTGCTATGGAAGTGACCTTAAAATAATCTCCAGACTTCTGTAGTGGCAATCGCAACATAAACACACGGCGAACGGCTAGTTTGAACTGATTCTGTCCGATGGCCAAATGCACAATGATGGTTTGGTTACAAGAATTATGAATGCCATCCATAGCAACATCTTTGCGCGTCTGTTACTGTATACCAAGAGCTCGGTTCTGTTGCCTTATAAGGTCTCAGTGTCTAATAGCTTATGCAACACATCAGACCTGTAGGATCCGCTCCAGAAAGGCTCTCGCTGCCCCCTAAGCTTTCTTCTCAAATCCACCGACGGCACAGATTTCCTCAACAGGGACAACCCGAGCCCCGGTAGGATTTCTCAATAATGACTCCTTAAACACAACAGAGACGTCAACAGAAGCAAATGATATCATTATTCCCTCTGAGCGATCTGCGCGCACATCAATTTCCCAGTTTATTTGTTTAGCTTACTCTGGCTCATCTATATTGCCTGCGCCTCTACTTCCCCGACCTGCTGAAATGCAATAGTTCATCAGGCTCGCAGTCAATCAGCCCCTGTAGCTCGGTGGAAAGCTGACCTTCGTAGTCAAACCGCGTGTTTATCAATACATCCCGCGGGTTCTTTGCCCACGGGCGAATAAGAGGCTTCATGCATCACCTGTCAATCAAACTGCGTTATGAGGATGAAGCGACACGGAACGCAGCAGGGAAAGTAAGACTGACAGTTTAACAAGGCTTGTTGATAGACAATGTGATTCTGTATTTATCATTCAATCGTTAAAACAACATGAACACTCATGCCTGTGTGTTTTACTACATCAACCACACTCGCTTTTAACATAACCTAGAATGAATAGATCGGATGAATTATTCATGTGCTTTAAAGAAAGAACCATCAAAAATGAGATCTCAATATTGTTTGAAAGAACGACTGGCCAACATACCAAAGTCCGCATTTTAAAACAATGAACTCAATCATCATCGAATTCTTTCTAAACCAAATAATCCGATGTTTCTGCTTATTTCGTTTAAGGAATTTTAAGGGACAAATCTGTTGAATGAGACATAACTCAGAAGTCCCAGTGATAAAAAGGCAACCTCGGAGCAATAAAGGGTTCTTGCGGGAAGACAACCTGCATGATGGACTAACCTCAGGAATGTGAAACATGTCTGTGATGTTTGAAGCCAATGGAAAATCTCCCCTTTCTTTTTTTTAAAGGGTAACTAATTACTTCTGCACAATAGTGCCATTTTTTGACTGACACGTGGGGGCCATTTTACACGAACTTACTGTCCAGTGCATCCAACGTGAATTTATAGCGCAATATGAGAAAGACAGTTTTGCATTTTTAAGTTTTTATTACTTTCTGTAATCAGTAGTCCTGTAAACACTTATTTAGGATTTAGTTTGTCTTTCTTTTACCAGGTTTTTCAGCTGCCAGCTTGGTAAGTTACTATTAATATTCATAAATGAATACAACATCATTGGGACACATGACGAAAGCGTTATACATGATGTTACAGACCTTATGGGGAATACATAAACAGGAAATGTATATATTGAAAAATGCATCACTTTTGCAAGCATAAATAAAAAGAGATGAGACAAGACAAGAAGAAATGAGACGACAGAAGATGACATCATCTCATGACCTGTCGTCAGAAAAAGGTTTGTGATTCTCTCAGCATTTGTCCTCTTTCTCTGCCAGAAGAAGCGGCCAGGAACGTGCAGACGATAGCGAAATAACTCAGAGTTGTGATGTTTCTGTTGTATCCCTGGAGACAGACGTGTGTTTATTTTCACTGATTAATCACTGCGAACTGAATCTAAACTAGTCTCGTCTCATAAACCGTCTGAGCTTCTGAGGGTCATCATGAAGCGAGTACAGACCGATGTGTGGTGACAGCACAAGCACAAAATCAAAATGTGTGTAACTTTAGTCAAACATCTTCATCATTCAGACATTTCTCAAAGTTTAAATACAATCATCCAGCCTAGTATTTCTTTAAAGGAACAGTCGACCCAGAAATTCTGTCATTATTTATGTCAGCTAGTGTACAGTATGTGCCACCTAAATCTTGTTCTCAAGAAGCAAAATCACACAGATTTCCACAACATGAGCGTGAGTACATGATGACAGATTTTAAATTTTTGGCTAAAATACACTATTAAAAATAAAGGTGCTTAAAAGGTTCTTCACAGCGATGCCATTGAAGAACCATTTTTGCTTCCACAAACCATTCAGTCAAAAGTTCTTTAAGGAACCATCTCTTTCTTACCTTTTTATATTCTGAAGAACCTTTTTTTCACCACAAAGAACCTTTCGTGAGACAGAAAGGTTCTTTAGATGTTAAAGGTTCTTCTATGGCATTGTGAAGCGCCTTTATTTTTAAGAGTGTAAAGCCAACATCTCTTTCTAGGTAAAACAATAAGACGTGTCTGCTCTTATTTTTTCTAAGTGGCCGTAGACTCAACACAGCAGAGGTCTTTGTTAGCTACACAGACAGCATTTGTTCTTGTGCTCTTCTGCTCCCCTGGAGAGACGAGAGCAAAGCCCTCTTCATCAGTGTCAACTTCCAGTGCAGCAAAGAGAGCAGGCACACAACCAATACCTGCACCCACCGCCAAAGACACACACAACAAGACCAAACACTTAGTGTATGTCCACATTATTGGATCTGAACACTACACCAGAAACCAATACTGCATGTTTGTCCTGCATGTAGATTTTTACAGATTCTGGCAAAAAAAATCTAATAAATACCCTCAAGGAATCACAGCTGATATTTCTTTAATATCTCAATTATTTCTCCTTTTTTTTTAATTTTATTATATTTATTTTCATATAACAATTTATATTTATCTTATATTTAGCGTAAGCTGGTTGGGCTGCCTTCTTGCGCCTCATTGCTCTATAAATAAAAAAGTATCTTATAAGACAGCATTTTCATATAAAAACCACAATTTGCTACATAATAATAACCCAAAAACAGAGATTATTTAGGCTTATTTGACACTAAATATAGAAGGAAGTCGGTAAACCGCGCTATTGAGCCACCTAAAAACACCACAAGGAAATATATTTCACAGTGAGAGCCCAACGTTAACAACTTAAAAATACAGTGCATTATACGTCACATGTCCTTTCGGGATCTTTACTGGACATGTGTGAACGCACGCACAGATTCCAGAAAATCACTGACAGTGTGAATGAATCAAAATCAAACGGGACACATTTTGCGTATTTTCCATCATCTCTTTAAGAAAAGGGCTATTGTAATATAAAAACTGTATGTCTTTTATACTGTATAAGAGATTATGTACAGCAGTGCCTGTCAAACTGGGGGCATCAGATGGAACCCTACACAAGAGAGCCTGACACTGAAAAAGTTTGAGAAGCGCAGGTGTATACCATACAACACCCGGCACATAACAAGAGCAAAAGTCCATTCATAGAGGGGCTGTTTTCTGTCTAATTCAGAGAAAATGGCCAGTCATTAAAGGAGGGGAGTTCAGAAACACATAAGCTCAGTATTGATGAATCTTGCTAACATGAAGCCAAGGGAGCAGTGGATAAATCGGCCCATCGCTGGTCAATTGGCTGTGAGACTAGAGCTCAGAGGGACAGGGCTTTGAAACAGGGGCACTAATCTTCTCACAGCAGGCTCTTCCCCTACAGGTTTGGCACCCTGCGGTCAGGCAAGAAGCTTCCTTTCTCCGTCCACATTTACCAGGTTTTCTACCGGCGCCAGAGCCGATGCTCAGCCGGGGAACTGCGAACCGTCCAGAATCACTCGGTTTCCATTACATGTACTGTACATTTATTCATTTAGCAGATTGCAAAACTGGCATAAGAGCCAAACGATGACATAACCGAATGCTTACTACATAACCTTAGTCTGTAAGATTACTGTATATTTGAACATTTACTGTAATCAGATTTTGATGCTTTATGCCACAAATTGGCTTTCAGGATAATAAAAATATAAAGGAATAATATACCATTAATTTGCAGTGAACATGCCAAATGTTCTATGTACTGCACCAGCTCTGACTTCATATTGGTGAAAAATAATGTACAGCAAGTCAGCGACCAGATGAATTTAACAGCCTGTGCTAAACATTTACCTATTAAAGCTAAAAGCAGAAAGTAGCTGTCAAAACTGAGGTTGCAATATCCTTTATATGCCATGGAGACACGAGTCACATCATTTAATAACTCAAATATGGGCATTTTTGATATTAAGACACATTTTACATTGTGTTTACTGTCAGCGTTGAGCCAGAGCACCATGCAAGCAGAGGTTGATAAAAAAAGAAATAAATGGGTGAAAAACATTTGTAATGGGAAAGTTTTACATTGCAACGTGTGCACAATTCCTCGGGTTTCTGTTTCATAAAAGTCACGCCACAATATAACCACTTACTAAAATTAACCAATCCTAAAACCATGGTTACTGTAGTAACATAAATGACTCATGGTTCTGCTAACATAGTTTACACAAATGGCAATCAATCCACCAAAAAACATGGTTACTACACTTTTACTATAGTAAAAGTGTAGTAAATGGTTACTACACTTTTACTATAGTAAAAGTGTAGTAACCATGTTTTTTGTACTATACTTTATAGTTGTATTCTTGTAGTTGTTTATTTTGTATTTATACTATAAACACGGTTACTTTTGTAAGAAAAGACAAATATACTGACCCTAAGAACTTAGGTATTCCCAAATGATCATATGCTCAAGTTATTCAGTGACAAATGGTTATTGATAAGAAAAAAATCAGGACCACTGAGAAAACTAAGGAGCAATGTTAAGAATCTCATGATTTTTTGTAAACTTGGTGCATCTTAGAAACTCTCCCATAAAGCATCATTATTTCCTGAATGACCTTCAGCCACATACATTCAAAGACTCATGCCTGCAAAACAAGCTCATAAAACATCTTTCATCTACTGCGAGAGAACATTCCGCTGTTATTTACATGCAGAAATAGTCTCTCGCTCACACACCTCTCTGGTTTGTTCCTTTCTTCTCATGTGACAAACAGGCGTTGTTCAAGATTTGTTTTCCTCTGCCATGTTTGCACACAGACACACACACACACACACACACACACACACACACACACACACACACACACACACGCACGCACGCACACGCGCACACACACACACACACACACACACACACACACACACACACACACAAACACAGAGACACATACACAAAGAGAGAAACACACACACACACANGCTTATGACTCACAACGTCAACAGCAAACACTGCACACACACACACACACACGCACACACGCACACACTCACGCCTCTGCTGCTGAATGTCTCACCCCCCTTGTGAGTCAGACAGCGGGGCACACAGGAGGCGGCAGGCGAGGCAGCCAACCGTGTGCCGGCTGCTGCCCCAGATAGAGGCGACGTCTCACCCTGAGCGCTGGGCTGTGATGTGCTTCATTTGGAGACAAGCGATTAATTCACTTCCAGCACAAAGGGGAAAACACTGTGCACCGTACACACACACCATATATTCATCTCGCTGGTAAATACTTTGCCTCTCCAGCGCCTGTACTGAAGATCAGGAGCAGAGAGGGTTGATGGTTGATGTTCTACAAGCGTTGAACACCTAAACCTGTCGATCTTACAATGTTAAAGGAGTAGTTCTCCTAAAAATGAAAATTGCATAATTTACTCACCGTCGTGTCATTGCAGTACATGACTTTCTTTCTTCAACTGAACACGGATTACACTTTTGTATAAAAATTGCATCATTTTATTCTTTTGAAGGGACAGTTCACCCAAAAATGAAAATTCTGTCATAATTTACTCACTCTCGAGTTGTATACATTTCTTTGTTCTGATGAACACAGAGAAAGATATTTGGAAGAATGCTTGTAACCAAACAGTTCTTGGCCACCATTGACTACTATAGCAGGAAAACCTTCTTTTTTAATTTCTTTGTTTCGTTAAACACAAAAGAAGATATTTTGAAGAATGTAGGAAAGCAAACAGTTCTGGAACACTTTCGACTACCCTTGTCATTTTTCCTACTATGGTAGTCAACGATGCCCAAGAATTGTTTGGTTACAATCATTCTTCCAAATATCTTTCTGTGTGTTCATCAGAACAAAGAAATTGACACAGATTTGGAACAACTCGAGGGTGAGTAAATGATGACAGAATTTTCATTTTTGGATGAACTGACCATTTAAAAGGTACTTCAAGTTGAAGTACAGCAGGCAACATCCATTATAAAAGTTAATACTTATGCTCTATTGAAGACACCTTGAAATAATACCACTGCCTGCTATCGAGTGTAGCTATAACAGCACTTTTGAGTGGACACATAAACAGTACTTACGATTAACATGCATGCTCCTTATAAGACACTCATAATGTCTTATATGATTATGCAAGCCTCATAAGCTCATTAGCAACAAGACACACTGGTATTAAAGCATAACTCCCTCAAAGCGTAAATAAGTCATCTTTACAAAGCCATGAATTTGATTACCTTTGCATAGATGAGTCAGAGACAGTCTTCAGTGGAGGTGTTGAGTGAGTCATGGCCATATCTTTTTCTCTCTCTCTTCTCTCGTTCTCAGAGCAACACCTCCATGAGGGATTGAGAAAGCATTTATAAGATTTAATGAGCTAAAACAGATCTGGCTTCTTCTTTGTTCAATCCAACTATGTACTTAAAAGAAAAATCACTTGTGAGATATGTGGTTACACTGTGAACAGAACACATACACACAGCTGTCCATGGATAGAGTACAACACACAGCCTTAAGTCATTTGTAAGTGTATTTTTTTGGAGGATCTATTGACAGAAATGCAATATAATATACATAACTAGGTGTATGAAGACCTTACATAATGAAGCGTTATGTTTTTTGAACCTTAGAATGAGCTTTTTCCATCTACATACACCGCGGGTCCCCTTACATGCACCGAAAAAAGGGTGTCATTCAACCAATTAAAACATTTTAGGGTAAGGATTCACATCTATATTTTATAACTTAATCCAATGAAAAATAATAAAGAAAAGGTATATATTTTTAATTGGCTCAAATTATAAAATTTAGATGTGTTGAGCGTATGGTATAGTATACCGTAACAGATTATCTGGCTTTTGTAACATATCTAAAAAAATTGAGAGATGAGTGGCTTTGCACCGTATTCGTGGAATATGCTGTGCACATACGCAAGCACATGTTCATTTGTATGCCCACACGAGCATCTAGATGAACCGACCTTCTAAAGAGTCAGACCCAGCATCACCCTCAAAATGTCTTTGAAATTGGCTAAATCTTTTTTTCATAGCTCAGTGGTTTTAATGTAATAACTACATGCAAATTTAGTGTGAAATAACCTTTAGTCTGCCAGGAACTACAGAGATGTTTAATCATTTATCAGGTCAACATATTCTCATGTAAGTTCACATGAACTCGTATGAGAATATGTTTGAGAATAGTTTTCACATTTAATGATAAAAAAACGTCACTCAGTTTAAGACAGACATACAGTATAAATGGATGGATTGAGG
Source organism: Triplophysa rosa (assembly GCF_024868665.1). Classification (NCBI taxonomy): domain Eukaryota; kingdom Metazoa; phylum Chordata; class Actinopteri; order Cypriniformes; family Nemacheilidae; genus Triplophysa; species Triplophysa rosa. The sequence continues at coordinate 3,858,816 of NC_079895.1, forward strand.
GATGGATGACTAGGTTTGAAGAGAATACAGAGAAGAGCACAAATTATCCATACCTTTTACACAAAGTTGGCTTCTTTTAGGACCTGAAATAATTATGAAGTTCAAGAAAATGAATAAATGAACTAATATAAACTACATTACACTATTCAGTTGTCGACACAGGATAATTTTCCATTCCAAGCTATTTTCTTTTCTAATAGACTATGTTGATGAACAGTTCCTCTCATTAACTCATCCCATCCAAAACTAATAAACTGTTTCTGAAAATGTCACCTGAGTTCGAGCGCTCATCAGAAAATCTAAATTGTGTTTGTAATGTAGGATGCATTTGCCAACAAACTTCATTTGTTATTTAAACAGTCATCAATGTAACTTTGAAACAGCGTTCAGATCCAAGAGGACACTTGACTCGTATTTGGAGTTTTGTAATTGTAAATAATGCTGTAAGCGATTTTAGTAGAAACAAGAAAAGTAGTACCAAAAATAAATGACTGTCAGATCTGATCATGTCTGATTCAAAATTAACGGAGAATTTTACTGCATTGTACTTCAGGAGAAGATGACTGTGGTCATGTCAACACACATGAACTATAGTTCAATTCATTACATTATTGCCATAACAAATTGCACTTTAAAAGGTAAAGTATAATACAAAACAATACAATACAATACAATACAATATTAAATAATTGAATTTGATTTAAAATGAAATAAAACAAAATGTAATATAACATAATATAACAATACAATACAATAAAATACTATACAATTAAAATAACCAAAATTACCAAAAATAATTAAAAAAAACATAGTAAGACTATTTAGTAGAAAAGAGTCCTTAAAAATAATGAAATCAGATTTGAAGCAGAATCATTTCCGATTTCCATCCTTACTGAAAGATCGGGTAACACACGCAGTTTCTGCCGATCTCATATGAATCTTGAGTTCCTAGTAGTATTGCATACGTCGTATCTTCGAAGAGTATTTAGTTTGATCTGATTTATAAAAGCAAAATTTTGAAATCCAGCGTTATAGCCACCGTTTATGTAACATCCATCACTGAAAGCCACGAACAAACAAACACCTAAACTTCACTATCGCAAGAGTAGCGAGCTGCAGCTGATGCCCACAGCGCAGCCAATCTTGATAAGAGGGTCTTCCTATCGTTCGTCGGTTGGGAGAATTGCCCAATAAAAGGAACAGGATCCCTGTTACGAAACAAGTTGGAGTGCTGGGGGAGTGTATCAAGCACAGAAATACTACGTCATACGTCCAACTCGTTTTTTAACAAGTTGACCATGTTAAGCATGAGAAGCCAGCACGTTCACCAGTGAAAAGAAAAGTCAGAATCCATGACATAGCATGTTACCTGATCTTGAAGACTGAAGTACACATAATTCTCTGCTCATTTCTTCCTTTTCTGATGTGCTTTAGGTGAATTTTATACCCATACAATAATTCAGAGCTCACTGACTGAATCAGTATTCAGAGGTCCTCTGTAACATGTATCTACTGTAAAGGTCAGAGTATAGTATCTATCGCTATTGCAATAAGTTGCCAGGGATATGCGGACCTATGTGGTTTATTTACCATGCATAGTGCAATAAGTCATGTTGATGATTATGTACGGTGTGCTGTTAGGAACATTAACTTGAAATGGATTAAATTAGAGCCCTGCGCTGTTCTAAAATAATAGCTAGGGAATCGATACAGGTATTAATTGCAGCAGGAGGTGAAGACCTGCTTGCCATTAGACTTCATTTCTATTAAGAGATTCAATAAATGCCATGAACCACCTGATGTTGCCCATTTTAACAGAGTTTATTGTTAGATCACAGGGTATATGAATCTCAAATACTTCAACGCAGTTACATTCTAATGGAAATTTTAATAGCACCAGCACCATATTACATTAGAAGAAACACTAATTAGGGTTAAAATAGCAAAATAATGAGCATCAAGTTCTTCAAGCTAGTAGTGCTAATAAGCAGTGCTGTCACAAATCAATGACCAGCTACAATAGCCCTGTAAGAAATCCAAACTAAATCAAAACGGGTATTTTTAGTATCTTTAAATAAGCCAATCTTTGCCTAAAAATTAAAGTCATTTTATGAGGGCATTTTTTCACCCAGCTTCTTGAGATTTCACTCTTTTAAAACCACACTGAAGAAATTGTATCTATTCTGAAATATTTCATTATTAAGTCATTGATCGTAAAAAAAAAAAATTAAATTAAATTTTAGTTTTCCAATTAAACATATTAATATGTTTGCAGAATTACATTTCCATTTAAGCAAATCTTAAGATTCACTCAAAAAATTCATAATCATTTAATTTTTTTATTACACAAAAAGGAGAATCATACAAATGTTTCAGCTCATTGGCCTTATTCAGTGTTTTTTTTTTTTTTAATTCACAAGTTTAAATGACGTATTTTTTGACTGAGTTTTAGCATTTTTTTAAATTTTGAAAAGATTAATTTACTATATTTTTATAATTTTTACAAATGGGGACGTCCCCATAGGTTTTGCTCAGATTTGTCAGGTTTTGCTTACTTTTGGGTACAAATTTGTCCCCAAAATATAGTTGAATGGGCACACACACACACACACCAACGCAGACACACTTTTTTAAAAATATCGACCATTGCACAAAAACGTTCCTAAATGATCAAATCAAGCCTTATTACAGACACTAAATAATGACAATTATATAATATATTTTAAAATAATTCAATAATGAAGGCAATAGAGGTCCATAATAGATTATAGGCCAATTAGTATTTTACACTGTTTCTAAGGCTATGGAGAAACTAGTTGCAGAACAGATTAGCAGTTACTTGAGTAGTAGTTCATTTTCATTGCATCCAATGCAGTTTGGTTTTAGAGCAAAATACTCAATGGAAACTGCAAATTGTTTTTTATAGAAAATATTAAAACTTTCTTGGATAAAGGGGGTGTAGTTGGAGCAGTGTTCCTTGATTTAAAGAAAGCCTTTGACATTGTTAATCATGGAATCCTTATATCTAAGTTATCTTCTCATCACATACACTTAACTGGATAGAGTCAAATCTATCAGATAAATTTTAGTGTGTACAAAATCAACTATCCAATGACTTAGGAACATCAACTGGTGTTCCACAAGGATCTATCTTGGGTCCAATGCTTTTTGCTATGTATATAAATGATTTTCATCTTGTATGTCCTGGCATTAATATACAAATGTATGCGGACGATACAGTAATTTATATACATGGTAATAGTTTGACACAGGTTGCAAATGAACTTATGAATCCTATGGTAAATGTGTCGGTATGGCTAAAAGAGAATTGCTTACAACTAAATGTAAAATAAAATTTTCTAGTATGTATTTTGAATTACATTTTCTTTAGGGTGACTTGTAACATCTTGTCAGGGACTACGGTTAAAAAATAGCCTTTGGCTAATTCTGGTACATTTACAGGAATTTTTTATTAATGTACAATGTCCCTGTCAACAAAATAAAAAAAATACAGATTAAGATTTCTTCAATATTGTTTAAAATCAGGCAGCTAAAATGCCAAGAGGAAGATTTTGCACATTTTAGGCTAATGCTGGCTAGTTTAAAGATGAAAACAGGAAAAATAAATTGCAATGCTAGTGAATTATGATTTTGTTCTGACTCTGTGTGTATACAACAGCATGTAGCATAAAAATGCATACAGTATCCACAACATTTCAGAGCTTGAAATAAAGTAAATGGTATTTTAAATAATTACAGAAAAAACAGCTATAACAAAACAAAAGTCCTGTAAGAAACACTGCAGTAACTACACAGATGATTGTATACCAGTTCTATCAGGACAGAAGTGCTCCATAGCCAGTATTCACGCTCACCGGATTACACTCATTTAGTGTTTATCCCGCGCTGCATCTTTCATAACCTTCCCATCTCTGCTTTTCTCTCCTCCACAGGCAAGGTGAAAGCATCCCGCCACACAGCACGGGGCTCTGACGACACCTGCGTGAGAGGCCTGTTAATGGACCCACGTGATGGCTGTCTTCCAGAGGAAGTCCACTTCACAGAGCGGAGAAATCCGCTGGGCACGCAGGGGATGAGTGATACAGGGGGTGGGAGGTTATCAATCAACCTCGCCGGCTCGCTCTCTGAGCCGTGTCAGGGAACACACCGGAGGGTAGCTCTAAAACAGCGAGAGGAGGAAGTCATTGATCTCACATATATTACCTTCAGAACCAGCATTGATTTGCTAAGGTTGGAGCAAAATGCAAATTCAGAGGTGCAAGAGGTAAAGTTGAGGTTCCCTCTCGCCCTTTCGGCTCAGCGAGCGACGCCTGGTGGTTCCATCAAAACAAGATTCTTTCATCATTTACTCACATTCAAGTTTCATTTCAAAACTGTATGACTTTCTCCCGCAAAACACAAAAGAGGATATTTTAAAGAACCAAACAACATTAGCCCAAATTGATTTTCATGGACACTGGGACATTTCTCAAAATATCTTCTTTTGCGTTTCACAGAAGAAAGTCACATACAGGTTTTGTATATTGAGCTCTTGACTGCAGTTTATACAAAGATATCGACTAAACTGAGCTTATTTATCGCAAGTTTATTCATAAGCCTCACAAATTAGCATTGGCAGTCCCCGGAGCAGAATGGCAGGAAAGAGAAGCTTGGCAACCTGTATCTCTGGCACACAAAAGCTCCTTTCTGCCGGGTCAGCCTCTGCCTCAGCCTTTAAATAAACAACACACAGGCCAGCTAAAGCTGTCTGCCCCTCTAAAGAGCCACAACAGAGGCCCTCCCTGACAGCAAGAGAGGACAGAACAAAAGGGAATAAACAAGACACAAATGACCCTTGTTCTCCTGAGACGAGACTGAATCCCAAAGCCCTGACAGGTAAGTCGGGGATGTTTAGTCGCACAACAAAAGCAGAGGACAAAATAAAGGTTAGAGAAAAATGGAGGGAAAGAAAGCGGGTGCATTGTGTCATGCCGGAGGCAATGTTGGTCCCTTACTTGACTGTGTAATGAAGCCAGTACTCTTGCAAAGTATGCTGTCATAAAGACGTGGATGGAGTGACTGCTGTGTTTATAATGTAAAACAAAATCAAACTAAATTGCAGATTCTGCTTTGTTTGTTTAACTTGCTCTGATATTTCCCCAAAACAATTTTATTAGAATCTTTCAAGTATTAGTATCATTAGTACAGATTAAAATCACCAGTGTTAAAAAGGTCAAATTAACACTCACAGTGTAGATATAATCCACACTCTCAAAGTGTGGATTATATAAACACCGTGAGAGTTAATTTGACCCTTTTTAACACTGGCGATTTTACTGATTATATTCTAACTATCGCTGCTGTCCTTCTGAAACCTCATATCTCCATTTTTTGTCATTTTTATATTTTGCCGTAAATCATTATTATTAGTCACTCTTTATGTTTGTCACTGGGTTTTGCAAATATCTTACCAATAAAAAGTATTAAACTGTGCTTGTTTACTTTGACAACACAGCAATCATTTAAAAAGTAAAGTGTTTTACATATCCTGAAAAACAGTGAATTTGGAGTTCCGAGGTTTTGGAAGGACAGCGACGATATGCTAATAATCTGAAAAGCATTAATACAAATACAAATCCTTACAAGAATTCAGAGTTCACCTGACCTTTCAGTAAATGGTCGTCCATGAAGCTGGACTGTTGGTCGCAAGCCTTTCAAGTGCCATTTTTTTATTGTGCTTCAGATGTTACGTAATGTTGTTTAGTCCAGACGTCTGAGTTTTGATCCTGGATGAAGGCAGACAGTGCCACTGGATATACTGTCATGCCGAGATAACAGTTAATGGCATCAGTGCGTTGATCGATTGATAACATACGGCTTCTCTTGGCGTGACTTGGTTAAACGAAATCTAATGTGAATCTAAGGTTTGATTTTTTTGTTTTTTTTGCCTATGCATCTTAAATAGATAGGAGAGTGAGACAGGAACCTATGGGATGAGAAAGAGGGGAACAGGAGACGGGAAAGGACACAAGCTGGGTCGCCAAAGTGCTACTGCACAACATGCATTTAAGGTCTGATTTAGATTTTAAGGGGAAAAGAAATTACAATTTTTTATAATTTTTTTACTATTTTAATAACAAATACTAGATATCAATAATGCGTCTGGATGTTTACTTTACCTTTTTCTGCTATTTCTGTCATTCGCATTAAAGTGGACATAACATGAAGTTTCTGGCTTTATCTCCAAAGAGTCTTTAGATTTATCACATTTATAAAAGACAGCTGTAATGCTTCTTTCCAAAAACAGTTGAGCTCCTGAAGCAAGCAGTGGGCGGAGCTAAAGAGTCACAAGCACTCAATACATCATCGCATTATCCCTGGATAACTTTTAATTTGCTATACGTTCACGTTATTTACATTATATGCACGTATGCGCCAATTGCCAACAAAACACATTTGACATGGTTTTACTCACCGCTGCGGTTCCGCCTCATGATTTTTGATCGCTGGGACAGGTCCATCTTTCAATTTCAAACGATCTGCAAATACAAGCAATTACGCCCTTAATGATGTCATAAAGGGCCATGCTCGAAAAAAACTCATACTGTATTTGGCACAGAAATACTCTGTTATACATCCAAATCGTTTTCTTTGGCAAGTTTAAATAAGTCAGAATAAACACAACAGCATTAGACATCCCCTTAAATGTTTTATACTGTAATACTGTATTTTTCATTGCATAGTTCAGGAAAAGTGTTAAAAGTGAAACATTAATCTGGATTTCTGGAAAGATAAAGTGTGCTTGCTGTGTTACGTTAAAATTGTGTATAAATGGAGAAAGTTTAGCCTTGTTGCTACTCTCCGGATGTCCCACAAGATGCAAAATGCTCAATGATATATAGGAAAATGTTCTAGAAGGTCGTGAAAACTTACACAACATTTTGGAATAACTCTGTTGACGTGTCTACTGTATTTTAGTTCCACAGAGCAACTGGCAACACTATGTGGAGAGATAGACTCAAAGTTTAGTTTAGTCAAAGCACAAAACACATTTCTATATGTGTAAAACACAAAGGACCAGCAACCCAACATTAAACATTTCAATGTTTGGAAAAAAGGCAATTGACAGGATTGCTTTCATCAATGGAATAATGAATTCTCAAGTTTATAAAAACTATTTTCAGGAGAAGATAAAGCCATCTGTCTGACAACTGATGTTCAACAGATGTTCCGTGATACAACAGAACCCCAAGTTATGAGTTCTGATCTCAACCCGCTTGACCTCGAGGGTGCAGTTTATCAGACAACTCATGAGTATTACTGAACAATAGAGAAAATCTTGATATTTGTTAGTTCTGATTTCTGTCAAAATCTGTCATTCAATTGAAGGGTTCACCTTTTTTCCCAATTCCGCATTAAAGACATAAAAGTACATCATTGTTTGTGTGTAAACAATTGTTCAAATTTGATTTGCTTAAATCATGAACTCAATTCATTTTCTCACGGTATAATTTCACTTTTTTCTTTCTTTTGCTTTGGAAGGAAAATACACCCTAGAAATATCTCGACAGGTATCTGATATTCACCCGAGACACATTAGCAATCTAATAACGGGAAACTCAGTCAAATCAACCAACAGTTTCAACAAACAACAACTCACAAATTCCACTTAGCGGTGAAAACTACACTCATATCACGATGTACGATACGGGCCAACGCAACAGCAAGAAATCATTCATCATTACATAACATACTGCGAAAGTACGACAGTTTGTTTCCTATTTTCTCACACGCACATGTCTTTCTGTTGTCAGTTTATGGAGAGCATTTACCCAACCCCTCCTGCTGTGTGCCCATCGTGTTGAGGAGAGCGTACAGCACAGCGCTTTGAAACCTACACTGACAGTAACAGAGCTAAATAAAGACAGACATGAAGATCAAAACTCAATTAGATAGCAGCAGAGGCGTGTCTGCAGGTGAGACATCACACCTTTCAGTTTGACTTTTCCTCCTGCTGTGATGTCAGTAGTCTGCAACATGGTAGAGCTTCTCTGACTCCTGATGATGACAGGTCACTCTTTCAAACACAACAGAGCCACGTGTCCGTCATCACCTTCTTCAAATGATCCACAGCGCTTTTGAGAAGCATGCATGGGATCATGGCTGTTGAGATTCACAAAGACACAAATGTGAGATCGAGAAACCACAGAGATTGATGCATCATTACCACCTGTCAAGGACACCTTGGTTTGTATATTTATCAAGTAAATGCAACTGAAAGCAAGATGAAAACAAAATTCAATCCATTTACTTACCGCAGATTATTCAAATTTTGTTTTGCTTCTGTGAAATATAATATTTCATATTCATAAGATTTTATATTCTTGTTTTCCAATTACACAAACCTTCTTAAAACACGTTCACTTGAGAAGCAAATGCTTTTAAAGGGGACGGTTCACCCAAAAAGAAAAATTCTGTCCGCATTTTGTCATGTTTGCTATTTCTGAGCTCCACATACTGTGTAGGACATGCTGACAGTTTGGTATTCTGTCTGTTTTTTTCTGTCAACCCTGCAAGTCTGCTAACTATTTCTGTATACCATCTGGTAATTTGTTCGCTGTTCTGACAATGCGATTCCTTTCCAAACCGAGTTTGTTCCATGTTCTCATGTTGTTTTTAATAAGGCAAACAGAGAAACAGAAAGGCAACGTGACGCTCCGGTGGTGTTAAATCTCATGCAATTACAGACGCACGTCGGTGTATGTCGATCTGTTCATAAATCCCAATCTTTCCACCCACTCGACTTATTTTTTATTTTTTATTTGACTTCTCTCCGGCTTCAGGCATAGTTAATGCCAGAACTAATATTTTTCAGAGGTACAGATGAAACGAGCAGAAGGATACAGTCAGTCGTGTTCTGTGCTAGCGTGGGTACACGAGTGTGTATGTGTGTGTGTGGCACAGTGAGGTAATGATGTAAGAAAATGCAAACAGCAGTGAGACGACGGCTGCCCAAAAACCTCTGCACTGACATGATGGATTATCCCTATCGGCAGTCTCAGAACTCTCTAGTGATCTAATCACTGACGGTGGACAGTTTGTTAGCAAAGTTTGCTCAAAGGTTGGAAAATGAAGAGCACGAGTGTGAACTCCCTGCTAAATACCGTACAGTAGTCTGTTCATATAGTAAAATTAGTCATTTTAAAAACCAAAAATGATTAATTAAAAACACTAAAAAGTACCATAAAAGTTTAAAATGTGACTCATATACTTTAGACTGCAGCAGAAAGGACAAATTTTAGTGAACAAGGAGTCAAATATGACGTACATTTTTCTTTGCACAAATCTGTTGAATACTCTCTGAAAAATGTTGGGTTATTTCAACCCATCGTTGGGTCAAAGATGGACGTACCCAACAGTTGGTTATAAATTAATTTACACTAAAAAAAACAACAATAGGATTTACTTCATTTTTGTGTTAATTTTCTCGAGTTTTTGCACAAAGTAGCCTAAATATTACTTTAGCTTAAATATAGCTTTTTACAGTAAAATTTACACAAATAAATTAAGTAAATCCTACTAGTTGTTTTTTACAGCGTATGCTGTGTTGTTTTAACCCATTGTTGGGTCAAATATAAACTTTCTCTGGAATAATTTAACCCAATTGTTGGGTTTAGCTTTAGAGGACTTATAAGAACAAAGATAAGAAATCACTTTTATGGTACAACTGGTGTTTTTTAAACAGTGACCAACCAAAGTCATTACTAAAAAAACTGCATATTCAATGTTGTGATGGCACAAAAAAAGTGCATTTTGATATCTTACCAAAAGATACCTTGGTACCGAAATGAAACCTACACATTTCATTCAGGAAAATAAAGAAATAAGGAAAATAATACTCTACTACTACTACTAAAAGAGAACACGTGCCTGGTTTTCATTTAAAATTATTTTGGTGGGTCTTAATTAGACTTGTTTAGGTGGGTCCTACAGAAAAATGAAAAATATTGAAGTTTTGGGTGAATTGTTGGTAAACCTTTCTCTAAAAAAACACTTGAAATGGCTGTTAATGGCTGCATTGAAGAATGTTAAATGTTCGAAAAATAAGATGCTTTAGAAAGCAAGACAGCGATGACTTGCAAGCTCTGTAATAAACAAATCTGACCCGGGTCCTTCGGTGCACCCTGACTTCCCTACAATCCATAAACAGATCCTTTGGTCTTTCCACCCGTCTGGTGTCATGACTTTCAATGTCTTTCGTGTCTTGATGGCTGGGTGTGTGAGTCTCTGCGGTCAATTGATTTTTTATTGTACTGTGCATGTCACTGCAAGAGTTTATTAAAAGGGCAGAGCAGAATACCCCAATGCTTCTATTATTCATTAAGCTAGAGTCCTCTATGAACGGCCAATTTGCATTTGAACCGGTGTGGATAAAAGAAACGTGTTGTGTGAAGGACTAGATCTCTGTTAATGTGTCCATTATATTCACTTGCTGCACTGCAGACACACAGGATTACATAAACTGTACCTTCACAAGTGCTCTACAGAATGCATGAAGTCCTGTGCCCAGCATGCTTATAATAATAAGAGCTTTGAGATGAAGGAAAAGAACAGACAATAAGATAATTGGATAGAATGCAGGAATAAAGACGAAGAAAGATGTATACGTGCATGTTGCCAGACGTTTGACTGTTGGCATAAAGTCTTGTTTACACTGCAGCTCATTCCTGCCAAGAAATGCATACAGAAATCCGGCTTATAGACGAGACATAAACATATTGATTAATAGTCTAATGTCTGATAAATCTATTCTAATGCTTTTCTAATACAATGAGGGACCACAATAATATTATAAAGGTATCAATTGATATATGCATAAAATGGCATTAAAAGTATTGAAGTGTGCCATTTCTGCACCTATACAGTAGTGTCACTAAATGACATTGCAAAAATAATGTCTTTGTTTTTAATCAACAGTGTTATTATCATTAACTAAAACTAATCTGTTAGTTGAAATGGAAGGCCAAACATTTTAACCAAAACTAAAACTAAAACTAAAATTTAATAAAAATATAACTATATTGCAACGTTAAAAAATAAATAATATATTGACAAAATAAAATAAAACAAAACAAAAAATACCTAAAAATGTAACCAAAATTAACATGAAAATGAAAAATGGTGCATTAGAGAATAAACAGAAATAAGCTTCAGTTGAGGCATAAAATTATTAACTGAAAAGAAATAAAACTGAACTAAACTGGAAATCAATATTAATTAAGCCTATATGGTTATATAAAAAAATAAAATGACAAAACCACAAAACAAAATTGTTAAAAATGTAACTAAAATTGAATTAAGCCTATGTTGTAATATTAAAAATAAATAATAAAAAAATGCATGAAAAATTAAAAAAGAGAGAGAGAGAGAGAGAGAGAGAGAGAGAGAGAGAGAGAGAGAAGTCATTTCAAAATATTAGTAAAACTACAATAAAAATGTTTGCCTATCACACCAACAAACCCCACCCCAAACTTACGGCATTGGTTGTGCCCCCGTTGCTGATATAGGATGCCTGGGATGCTCAAACAGATCAATATTCTGGTAACACCACAGAGCCACAGCGTTTGTTCTTTTCGCAGGAACCAACCTAGGAATGATAAAGCATTTTACATAAATAAGAAAGTCACATCACTCTGAAAAGAATAATATCAAATCTATAATAAGCACTGTACTCTTCCACCATCTGTTGTGATCGGGGGCACCTGGGACAGAAGACTTGGCTCTTACAGCTCTTCAGTGACCCATCAATTTACAGCCAATGAGTAAGAACAATGATCACAGAGCACATCAGAGATAAATCTTCCACGCGCGAGGCATCCGGCTTTCCATTTCTTACGCAGAAATTATCGGCTCATCTGGAAGCCAGCATTTTGTCATCTGGTGGACAAATGATCTCAGACATCCCTTGCATTGTTATTCAACATGTTTTAATGAGTCTGGGCCGGAGCCCGCACCATAATTAAAGTGCAGCCGATACATCTGTCAGGCTACGGTAAGCTGACTCACCCAACACATGCTAGAAACACAGTCGAGTGATGAAGTGTCATGAAAAACAGCATCGCTGTGCCCACATGCTTGCAGGGAGCTTTCCAGAATGCAGTTTGCTTCATTAAAACTTCCAATCTCACTAGAAAACCTCATTTGTGTTGGATAATTCGCATCGGGAGATACGGGATCCTTTGGAGAATTCTGTTTATTGGCAGCCAAAAGGGCCTGTGGATTTGAAATATCACACACTGTATATCATCCACCGTGAAAAGTTTACCGGGAGAGAATTATTAGATTCAGAGGCCCCAAAGAACAGGAGAATGCTAACAGTGTGCACGGGCCAAATGTAAATACAGTCATTAATTTAGCTCCCATAATCCTCAGCGGTACCTACAGTTGACTGCTCCAGTTGTTCATCCGAAACATCTGCGCTGCTCTAAGGAGCCGGCGGTGAGGTGGAAAGGGGTTCTTGGTGCTAAAACATGAATCACACTAGGCACAACAGTGTGAACCGATAAAAAGGGTGATACAAAATAATGAAAACAATCAACAACTAATTATCGGTAGATAGCCTTAGATTAGTGCCTCCACTTTAAAGTAATGAAACGTGCATTTCTACGAGCAAGAAAATGTATTTACTTACATTTTATTCTGCATTTTCATTTTGCACACCCTGGTGTCCTAAAACTAAGCAAGCGCACTAGGATCATACCAATGTTCAGGGTTAAAAATCAAAAACTATTAAATTAAACAGAAATGAAATCATATCCTATATGCAATGCATGTTATGAAAACTAATATAAGAACTAACCTTAAAGGGATAGTTAATCTAAAAATGACAATTCTTTTATTACTCACCCTCATATCATTCCAAACCTGTACGACTTTCTTTATTCTGCAGAACACAAAAGAAAATATTTTAAAGAATGTAACCAAAAATGTTTGGTACCCATTGACTTTTATTGTATGGACACAAAAGTCAAGTAAGCCATTTATGAAAGAATTTTCATTTTTGGCTGATTTTTCGGTGAATTTCCATTTAAATAGCATTCTTAAATAAAACAAAACAGCACCCAAAATACAGGAACAGTTTACAAAGTCAATGTATTCTAATCCGTTTAAGGAACAGTTCAGCCAAAAATGATTTTTTTCCCCTGATGAACACAGAGAAAGATATTTAGAAGAATGCTTGGAACCAAACAGTTCTTGGCCACTAATGACTGCCACAGTAGAAAAACATGTTGTAAAAAAAACGCAAAAGAAGATATTTTGAAGAATGTCGAAAAGCAAACAGTTCTGGGGCACTTTTGACTACCCTTGTATTTGTTTCAACTATGGTAGTCAACTGTTCGGCTTATTTCCAAATATCTTTCTCTGTGTTCATCAGATCAAAGAAATGAATACAGATTTGGAACAACTCGAGTAAATGATGACAGAATTTTTATTTTGGGTGAACTGTCATTTTAACATCAAGTTTGTTGTTATTTATTTTGCTTATCCATATTATTCCAATGCTTTTTATAAAACTGAACCTTTATTGTATACACAATTGTATGACATATATTATATAGACGTCAAAATACACATTGCTTAAAGACAACAAATTAAATGAATGTCAAATGATTTGTTACATGCCTATTAAACACTGTAGGATGTGAAATTAATAAATGACAGACAAAGAGCATGTGTGTCCTTTTAAAAACACTGCAGATTTATTCTAAATTAACAATCATGCAGCATTATGAATAAATGGCACTGCCAACGTAAAAGCTCAGGGATACAGTGAAAGAAGGATGATTTCAACTGAAAACAGCATGACCTTCAGTTCTCAGCTGATTCTCAGAGAAATAAGTGGATGACACATTGCTGAGCGATGTTGAGCGATGCTGAGCGATCTTACACCGGCGCTTCTGTGAAATTAAGTTTGACCTCTCACTGAAAGAAGTGTCATGAGAATAACCCCTGTCTTCACACGTTTCAAAACCTACCTTCACAGACAGCATCCTAGCAGCCTGAAATACACGGACGAAAATACAATTACAAATATAATAAAATCTGTGAACAATTATGCAGAATTCCCGCTTGAGCCAATCACCTGAGTCCCACACATCATGTGACCAATCACACTACAGCTGCACAGAAATCCATTTCACACTTCAAGAGCCCTTAAATAAGAAATAAACTAGTAAAACATCTACTATATCCTAATGAAATATGAGTGGTTTGTAGGTCTGGCTGTGGTGAACAAGTCCTTCCATTAATGTCTGTTTAATATCTGCTCTGAGTTCAAATGCACCTGTTGGCAACGGCGACAGCTCCCCGCTGGAGTTTCAGAGGTCGTAATAGTCTTCCAGTTCGTCTTTGATTACATTCCTTTAGTGAACGATTGCAATTCTGTCTAACAAGTTTAAACTAGAGCCACTCGGTTGTCAACACATGGTTATTGACTGCCGCGGGCCTCGTGAAGTCGAGCTGGGCTTTATATCAAGGCCTTGAATAACGCAGCGATCAAAGTCAGGATGAAATATTTAAACCAGATGCTGGTGGAATAGAAACAGAGCTTTATAACAGGTGCAAATGAGTCTCATAAAAGTTTACATGCAGGCAAGGACTGAATTTCTGTTTTTAGATGGCAGCACTCATACAGATCATTTTGCTTCAGTATTGATATCAATCTGTTCATTTCTGGTGAACCTTAAAAAGGATATTTTGGGCGTTTCAAATGAACGATTGGGGTTTGGCCATCACAATTATCGCATTTTTAGAGGAACGTACGTCTTTCTGTGCTTTGAAGTCCTTTGTAAGGGAAAAAATATTCTCAGATGCGCTAACATAGAACAATATTTGATCTCAGATGAAGATTCCCTTTCTATCATATTGCATTTTATTTACAGTGTTTGTGTTTTTTCTGTTTTACTAAATGACTACATTATGAAATCCTTCATGAATGAGAGACAATGGAAATAATATAAAGACTCACATTGTGCACAGACTGTCACGCACAAACAGGACCAAAACAGGACTTAAGGGATTTATACCGTTCCTCTCACTAAAGCCTGAACCCCCTCACACCCCAATCCACAGTCTCAAATCTTGATCCTTTCATTGATCCTCCTTTTTGGCAGGATGACATCTGTCATGTGAGAAAGCAGAACAGAGAAATGGCATAACTCTTGATCAAAGTTCAAAGAGATATATATAATATCTGTCATTCAGAGCTCGTGATTTAATGAGATTTGATGCACATTGATCCTCTGTATAGCTTTGACATTAAACAAGAAATGTATAATAATGTGAAAAACAGAACAAGATCTCATTGTCACGATGTTTTGAGTTATACAAAGGCACAGACCTACAGTATAGCCTAACTGTTTATAGGTTTTGTGTTTCTGTGGAATAGAAACACGACCTCGCAAAACAGGCCAAACTATCTAATAAACAAACATGAAAAGGGAATTTTGTTAAAGGCCTGGCATTCCAACATTAAAAAATGATGGGTTTCAACCCATGGTTGAGTAAAATAATTAACCTATGTCCATCATTTACCCAACCATAGGTTGAAACAATCCATCATTTTTCAAAGAAATCCAAACAGTATTCAGGGTCTGAACAATCTACTTTATATACTTTGCAGTAAAAATCTGAAAGTTAAAGGAACAGTTCACCCAAAAATAAACATTCTGTCATCATTTACTCCAAATCTGTGTAAATTTCTTTGATCTGATGAACATGATATTTGGATGAATAGTTGAAAACAAACAATTCTTGGCCACAGGGGCGTAGCTACATGGTGGCCACGGGTGGCCACGGCTACCCCTGAATGATGGATGGCCACCTCTGTTGTGCGAAGCAGTTTTAAGACGTGTGTCAGAGTTAATACGGAGTGCTGCGCAGATCATTTAGCATATGCACTGAAAGTAACGCGAGAACATTACTCTCGCGTTAATATGATGTCATACGCTGATGCACTGACGCAAACAGTCTGAGCGCTATAGCTGAACAGCTGCTAACCGCTCCGTGACAGTGTACTGTCTGTGTACCATGAAAGTTCATCGCGAGCAGAAGGATCAGGTCAGTAAAATCAGTCTTGTTTAACTGGATTTCGTTACATTTTCGCGAAAGTTTAAGTTGGGGTACTGCAATGTTTATTTTCGATAAAAAATGCTAACTTACTGCAAATCATAGCTAACTTTTAAAAAAAAAATAATGTTAGCACATGAAAGCATTGCAAATACATTGTTTACTTTATGTTCTTTGTGTATGTTTTTGACCAGCAAACTATGTGTAATAAAGAATTGGTGTAAATTACAGTAGAAGTTAAAGAATTTCTGTCTGTAAGGATTTTTTGGTCACCCTAATAAAATCACTGGGTCTTACCTGGCCACCTCTAAAAAAAGTTCTAGCTACGCCCCTGAAAAATGACAATGGTAGTCAAAAAGTGTCCCAGAACTGTTTGCTTTCCTACATTCTTCAAAATATCTTCTTTTGTCTTCAACAGAAATAAAAGCTAAATATTTATTATGAATAATATTCAATTTATATAGTGCCTTTCCCAAGCTCAAGAACGCTTCACAATAACAATTGTGAGTGAAACTACCCGAGTGAAACTACTTCTGAAATGAGAAGAACTGGACTTGATTTCATCCACCGACAACTGATTGGATCGTTAAAAGGTGAAAGATTTGAACGCCAGTTTGCAATCTGTCAGTCATTGCAGCCCCGCCCTTACGCCATACCTCATGACCAGAAGTGAAGAAAGGTCGTTTCCAGAGGGGGGAGGAGGTTAACGTTTTTGATCAAAGATTACAAGTGCAAATGATTTTTTTTTTAAATGATGTGCACGGATAAATAATTTATAATAAATACTTCACCACTGTGTAAAACAATTAGAATGATCATTTTTTGATTTCATGATGACTTTAAATTCATGTAATGTGACAGTTGTCCTAAGAGACAAGGGCAATGAGTTAGAAAAGAAACTACTTAGAACAATTTAGAAAACTACTGGGACTAGAATCAGTCTCTGCTTGCCTGAAGGAGGACTGAATCAATACTTCAGCATTTCTACAGTATGACTTTGTAAAATGAAATGTCAGGGCTTCACTGGGACTTTTCTTAGGACGTTGATGGGATTGCTTTTGTAATTGGACATGCCCGAGTCCTTGACAACCACATTTGGGTGTTCAAAGTGTGAAACCTCATCAGTTGAAGGACGACACTCAACAGCCACCCACCCTGTCAATATCACACTTTTCTCTTCAGAAACCATGCCATCAATTTGGCACATACTCCTTCTTTATATAGCAATAAGTGACATAGGTAGGTAGTGAATAGGGAATATTTAGCGGTTTTGAACGTTGAATATATGCATGTCCGGAGGTGATGCTTCCCCTGAATTTCATTAGAAAGGATGAAAAAAATTGAATCACATGAGACCATTGCTGACATATACTTATTTGTGAAATATATGAAAACTGTATACAGTACAGACATTTTTAATGGTAAACTTTGAAATAAAAAAATCCTCTGGGACTTTCAACTGAAAATGAAAAGCAGAGTTAAGCAAACTGTTTGGTCACCAGTTTATTTAGCTGCTGTTTTTTAAGAGAAATCTAGATCCTAATTATAATTCCCGGTCAAAAGTTTCAGAACATTTGAGTAAAATGTTTGGCATTATCTTAAAAACTGAAGGTGTATGCTTAAATGTCTTAATTGGTTTAGTAGAAAAATATATATCATTTTGTAAACATAAATGTACTTTTTTCATTACAAAACTGGCATTTATTTTCTAAAAAAAATTATGATGATTGATGGCTTCAGCAGGGAACTCAATATTACCTCACAGTTCATTTTGAAAGAATAAATTTGTGAATGCTCATTCCCAGGTTGGGACACATTATACCTTTCCGTCTAGCTGTGCTGCTGTGGATATAATTAAACAGAAAGGTCACTTCTGTGTGCCGCTGAGGAGATGCTTCTGCAGTGGACACTGTGCAGATTATGTACACGCCAACATTACAGTGTTGACTAAATTAGCTTGCCAATAAAAATTGAAAACGTTTTTTTAGGTAAAATCTCCAGAGTGTCTTTAACATTTGTTTTAAGCTTAATTTCTACATTGCAATTTTAGGAGAAACGTCTCAGACTAAGTTGGTACTTAAATGAAACAACTGAGAACTCCATCAAATATTATGAGCTATAAACAAGCAACCTCTGAGCAATAAAATCTTTCTCTGGGGCGAACAAACATCACCAGCCAGAAGCTCTCAGGTCTCAAATAGCAATGAAGTGATGCATTCTCTCACACGCTACAAAAGATTTGTCTTAATACCAAAGACTTTACATCTCTCTACCAGCATGATCTCTCTGCTCAGACATGAGGTTTAGATAAAATAATTTATGAACACAACACATTTCATGAGGTCTTTTATGGAAGACCACCCGCCCTGTAGATGTTGGCGTGGTTTGCTCCGTGTTATGCATGCTGAAGTGCATGAGCATATGTGTGAGTTTCGGCCTGAGGTCAAACTGAAGTGGGGGAGATCTATCAGGTAAACCACAGAAGAAAAATACATCGGAATAAAAAGCATCTTTTTTCAATTTCACAGCAGGCATTCTCCATATGCATGAGCATCTACTGTGAATTTTAATACATCAACAACAATCAAGGCTTTCCTAACACAAAACGCTACCAGCAGAGTTTTAGCAGATCCCTGGATCTTTTTTTAAATGTTAATGAAGAACTTACAAACACACACACAGATGTCTGAAAATGCTAGGTTGTCTCTGGAAAAGTCATTTTTTTTAAATTACAATGCTCTTTCTTCATATACTAAGAGAAATTTAAAGGTGAAACAGGAGGTCAAACAGGTACACTCACCTTTCCCCAAATGCATCGCGAGCGGTCAGTCACGTCATTTTAAAGCTCATGTGATTGGCCCTGCATGCTCACAATGTTTCTCTGTGGAGTCACAAACCAATCAAACAAATGAGACAAATATGAAATGAAGAAAAAATTTAATATTTAATACAAAACATTAAAATTAAGAAATATATTGAGCAGATGGTATTATAGAATACATTCAATTATTGCCAATTTTGTGTACTGTTACCGATACTAACTGAAAACTTGTTGTCTGTAAGATTGTAAATCGGACCGAATGTGAAAATATATTTCATAGAAAATAAGAAATGTTGCTTTCTCTATATACTACAGACCTCTTTGGCAGAGTGTAATTCTGTTCGATGCTGCTGGTCTTGCATAAAAAGAAAATAAAAATAAAAAAAATTACATAACTTTTAGGAAGAATTTTGTTTTATTGTAAACAATCCAGTCAAGTTTTTGGTATTTCAAGTTTATTCGTTGGATGAAAAATTGCGAATTGGTTTGTTGAGAGGTTGAGGTTCCACACAATCTAGCCACATTTCCTGGAATGTCTGGAAAAGGAGTTTATTACAGATAATGTGATAGATAAGTTTACCACCTAATGATGATTACTGGCCGTATCTTCACGGTAAGCTGCACAAAGTGCCACAGCCTCGGGTCATTTTCCTAAATTAATATAGAATATTGAGTCAAATAAGAATCCTCTTCTGCATCTTGGCCGAGGTTTGGGGAAGTCTGGTGTTTATTTGGGGTTTTGGACGCTACTGTTACACTGGTTTCTGAAGCATATCATTACAGTCAGGAGGAATGAGATTATTTCTGTCCAAATTATTTCTGGGGCAGAGCTGGAAGCCACATCGGGTGTGTGCAGAACAAGGGATTTCTGTGATTCTCCACATGGTGGACCACAATGATGAAGCTCATCAGCGTCAGAGAGAAAAATAAGCCTAGGATGGAGAGGATGGATACTAATTCAAAAACCAGAAATGGAGTAAAAACATCTCTGATTGCTTTAAGCCTTAAAATATTGAAAGCACATAGTTGATGACCTCTATGTTCCTGCAAAATGTTTAAGTACAAAGAGGGCTCACCAAATTACAGTGTCTATAATGAAATGCTTTGTCAAATATAAATAAACGACTTTAAAGGCTGCTGTCATTTTGGATCTTCTGAGCTTTTCCCCTTATAGGTTAACTATAGTAACCATCGGTTTTGGTTTTATTTGTAGTAAAATAATAATAACAAATGGTCCCACGGTAACCTAGCTTAACCATGATACTTAATATGTACAGCCACAGAAAAAAATTGAGACCATTTCAAATTTTCATTTAGTCAGCATATCTAGTTGTATTGTGGCCATTTGAGTCCAGTGGCTGTTGAATTTCAACGAAATCAAACCTCAGGAGTGACATAACGTCATCCTACAGCAATGTGAAAGACTGACAGCATGACAAGACACATGAAAACTGTGATAAAAATCAAGGTTATCACATTAAAAATGTTTTCGAACTTTTCCTAAATACAGGTTTAAATATTACTGTTTTATTGCTTAAAAGTGAATATTAAGTTGTTTTCTTTGCGGTATTTGAGGTCTGAAAAAATACAGAGCATCTTTTCTGTTTTTTTACCTGTTTATCCAGTTTTTATTTTCTGCAAATAATAGAAAAAAAATGTATTTCAAATTTGGGAGAAATGTTGTTAGTAGTTCACAGAATGAAACAAAAATGAACATTTTACCTAAACACATACCTAGTTAATTTAGAAAAAACGAAAATAATTTTGAAATGCTTTTTTCGCAGGCTATATATCTTATTATATAGATATTTTATAGTACTACAAATGGTAATCAATCTGTCAAAAAAAAAGATAAAAAAAAAAATAAACCCAAAAATAAAAAAAAAATTAAAAAACATAAAAATAATACAAAAAAAAAAAAATTTTATTGTTCTGATGAACACAGAATAAGATTTTCGGAAGAATGATTGAAACCAGACAGA
Source organism: Triplophysa rosa (assembly GCF_024868665.1). Classification (NCBI taxonomy): domain Eukaryota; kingdom Metazoa; phylum Chordata; class Actinopteri; order Cypriniformes; family Nemacheilidae; genus Triplophysa; species Triplophysa rosa. The sequence continues at coordinate 3,879,747 of NC_079895.1, forward strand.
TTTTGCCCCCCATAGACTCCCATAGTAGGAAAAATTACTTTATCATTTTTTTTTGTTCTGTTGAACACAAAAGAAGACATTTTGAAGAATGTAGGACAGCAAACAGTTCTGGGGCACTTTTGACTACCATTGTCATTTTTCCTACTATGGGAGTCAATGGGGGGCAAAATCTGTCTGGTTATACGCATTCTTCCAAATATCTTTCTCTGTGTTCATCAGAACAAAGAAATGTATACAGATTTGGAACAACTTCGAAGGTGAGTAAATGATGACAGAATGTTCTTTTTTGGGTGAAGTGTCCCTTTAATAGAATTTTAGTGTAAAAAAGTAATGCTTGATTATACGGATTAAAAGACAAACAAAAAAGTACAATATATCACCATGGTAATATGTTAATACAATAGTTCTTTAAAACAGCTTTGTGTGTTCTCAAGAGTATCATGGAGGAAAATAGCATAAAAATGTAATGAATATTTTTTCAGTATAATGATAAATAAAAACGAACCATAGTATTACCATCTTTAACTGCCACAGAAGTCTGTTTGTAAGGGCACCTCGCTAATGTCCCTCATGGTATTGCAAAGAATGATATATTTGTTCTGAATATAACAGACTGAATATAACCCCCACGCCCCTTTAATAAGACTGAACTAAATATCATCCTACTGTTAACCAATCTGTTTCCCTTCTCTGGAAATCTCACGGCAGGCTGCATCACCTAAAGGGGCCGGTTTCATCCGCAGTGCCCAACAAAAGAAGAAACAGCATGTTGATCACAGTATTGAAAAACCGAACCAGAATGTTTTTCATGGTAAAATACTTCAATCTGTGCATGTATATCTTCTTAAAGAGGCCAGTGGGTTAATCCCCACGCACCACACATACAGACAGAAACATGTATAGATTGAATGCACAAAGTCTCCTTGGATAAAAATGTCTGCCAAACGCATGAATGTAGTGTTAATATGTTCACACTCACTGGCTTCCAACATACACAAATGATGGTGGTGAATATCTGTTTTGAGCTCTTAAAAACTGTGTGTAAACATTAGCTGGCTGTTATGTGGTAGTCACCTTATAAGCGTTATATAACAATGTCAGCTTACACAGAAATACAGTAGATCACTGTTCCTCCCACAAAACATATGAAGGATGAGAGTCATCGGAGATGTGACAGTAGTATCATGAAGCGTGCTGTGATGAACGAGTTCATTAAAGCCTGGAGCTCCTGAGGTTTCCTCTGAGGTCACGTTCCAACCAATTACAAACACACTGACCTTCACTAACTCTGTTGATATATGCGTTCGCTCTAATGGTCTGCTCTTACTGCACATACTGTTGGATTTCATCAGGACGTGTTATGCTGGTCATTTTGTTCTCGTAGGCTTGTAAATCTGAGGGGTAGCTGGTTACTGAGGCAACAACGTTTGAGATTTTCTGTCTGTATTCCAGGTGGGTCCAAGTCTTTCAGTTCATTTAAAAGATGTCTGTTTTCCCAGTTGGCGCCTATTTTTGGTTGTGCTGAAAGCAAGGTTTGCTAAATTCAGAATAAAAAAATTGGCTGCCTTACAACGTATGAGTTAAAGCAAAGTCCCTTCAGGGAAGTCATCCCACTAGAAGGCCATATTTGCAACGCCTCCGGGTGGCTATTTCAGTCCTATTTGCCTGAATTGGGGAAGACAGATCTTTAAAAACTATAGCTGAGGTCACAATAAAACAACAAATCTCCAAACAAATATTAAACTCGACATCAACTGTACCATAAATGTTGTTTCTTAAAGGTCCGGTGTGTCATTTATTGGAGGATCTAGTGACAGAAATGCAATATCATATACATAACTATGTCTTCAGAGGTGTATAAAGACCTTACATAATGAAGCGTTATGTTTTTATTACCTTAGATTGAGCTATTTCTGTCTACCTACACAGTGGGTCCCCTTGCATGGGATTCGTCATGTTGTTTCAGTAGCCATCTTAGTCCTGTGTCAGCCACCGTAGTGCTTCGAAAGGGAGGGGTGGAGTGAGCCATTGGTTGCAATTCACAACCTCACCACTAAATGCCACTACATTTCATACACTGGACCTTTAAGATCTATGAAGATCTATTTAGGAATTAACCTTCAAAGGGGGTTCACCCAAAATAAACATTATTTGATCTTTTATTTATCGTTCTCTTATTTGCCTTTCTTCTGTAGAACACAAATAAATATATTTTGAGAAATGTCAATGGAAGTCAATGAGGTCCAATGTTATTTGGTTACCAACATTCTTCAAAATATCTTCTTTTGAGTTCTGTAAAAGAAAGAAATTTCTTGGTTTGGAATGACAAGAGGGTGAATAAATGTTGAAAGAACTTTCATTATGGGGTATTCCTTTAAATACATTCTCAATTAAATTCTAAATCAGCGCCTATTCCTGTGCTATAGAGTTGAACACAGTTCAGAAAAGCAGTTTGGGTCAAGTCTGGTCCTGTATTTCCTGGGTCACAGTTGAATGACCCATGAAAAGAGAGGATGAGTGAGAACACCAGCTGGCTGTACCATCTGTCTCAGCGCAACGCAGCGGATGGGCTGGGCAGATGCCACCAGTGAGCTGGATTGAGACCAACCACAACAAACCGATACGAAACAAAAACAAGCTGGATGCTGGACGTGGTGCCACAGAGGGGTTCAGACTGGGAAGAATTAAAAGTACAGCTATTAGACATGATCTTGTTAGGCATTATTACCATTATCCATAGATTCTCAGTGTGATTGCCAGTATTTACTACATTAACATTCATAATGTAAATGCAGTTTGAACCCAGAAGTACATCATGAAAGGTGAGTTTAGGAGTAGAGGGAGCGCAAAAACATGCATTATTGCATTGAGGTGTTGTCACAATTCAGGTTACTTTGATTTATGGAAGGGGTTATGATCATGTCCCTGATCTCAGCAATCTGTGCATGGAAGAGGGATTTCAGCTGTATAGCGGTATATAGGGTGCCCATCCTCCCGAGTATAAATGTGATGAAGTCACTTACAGCTTTTGAAAAACTATTCTGTGCATGCACTATCCCTGTGAACCACACCATAACACAATCTAAACACGCACACGGTCTAGTGTAATGTGCTAATGCAATTTCCAATTATAGGTGTGAACGCTCTATTTAAAAGAGGCTATATGAAGATGTTGAGTTTTCAGGCCCTCTGTATCTGGGATGTTTCAGGTAGAAGTGCAGTACTGCAGTATCTTCTACATTAACATTGATTCGTTTAGCAGACGCTTTAATCCAAAGCAATTTATAAATGAGAAAGCATTCAACATTTTGCATTAAGTGAAACCTCTGACTAAACTGAGGTATAAAGTATAATGTATAGTCAGATCATGGTAATTATAACAAAATAAATCCAGTCAGGGTGAAAGAGCAACCTGGATCTACACATCATTCTGACTGTCACAACTATTTATCAAATGAACAAATTCACAGACATAAAAAATAGATTTAAGTTGAAAGCTCATTTTTTTCTTACTAAATTGTCTTAAAACGTTTGCTAAAATATTCCATGTAGTACAGTAGAAAACAATTAAAATAGTCATGGAAAAGTTAACACACACAATTTACTGTTGCAGTACTGTTACAAAAAGTATTTTTGGATTTTTATTAGTAATAAAAGTGCACTACTGTATGATACACTTACAGACGTGCTCAAATTTGTTGGTATCCCTCCACAAAAAAAACAAAGAATGCACAATTTTCTTTGAAATAACTTGAACTGACAAAAGTAATTGGCATCCACCATTGTTTATTCCATATTTAACAGAAATCAGACTTTGCTTTTGATTTTTTTATTCAACATAATATTGTAAATAATAAAACAAATGAAAATGTCATGGTCCAAATGATGGGACCCCTAACCTAATATTTTGTAGCACAACCTTTAGAGGCGATCACTGCAAGCAAAGGTTTTCTGTAGCTCTCAGTGAGACTTCTGCACCTGTTAACAGGTAGTTTGGGCCACTCTTCCTGAGCAAACGCTCCAGCTGTCTCAGGTTTGATGGGTGCCTTCTCCAGACTGCAAGTTTCTTTCCATAGATGTTCCATAGGATTCAGACCAGGACTCATAGAAGGCCACTTCACAATAGTCCAATGTTTTGTTCTTATCCATTCTAGGGTGATTTAAGCTGTGTGTTTTGGGTCATTATCCTGTTGGAGGACCCATGACCTGCGACTGACACAGAGCTTTCTGACACTGGGCAGTACGTTTCGCTCCAGAATGCCTTGATAGTCTTGAGATTTCATTGTGCCCTGCACAGATTCAAGGCACCCTGTGCCAGATGCAGCAAAGCAGCCCCAAAACATAACCGAGCCTCCTCCATGTTTCACTGTAGGTATGCGTTCACTTCTTTGAAAGCTTGATTTTTTCGTCTGTAAAAATAGAGCTGATGTGACTTTCCAAAAAGCTCCAGTTTTGACTCATCTGTCCAAAGGAGACTCTCCCAGAGGGATTGTGGCTTATCAATATGAATTTTAGCAAATTCCAGTCTGGTTTTTTTATGTTTTTATTTCAAAAGGGTCTTCTTCTTGCTCAAAAAGCGACGGATGGTGCAATCAGAAACTGACGTACCTTCACCTTGGAGTTCAGCTTGTATCTCTTTGGCAGTTATCCTTGGTTCTTTTTCTACCATTCGCACTGTCCTTCTGTTCAATCTGGGGTTGATTTTCCTCTTGCGACCGCGCCCAGGGAGGTTGGCTACAATTCCATGGACCTTAAACTTCTTAATAACATTTGCAACTGTTATCACAGGAACATCGAGCTGCTTAGAGATGGTCTTGTAGCCTTTGCCTTTACCATGCTTGTCTATTATTTTCTTTCTGAGCTCCTCAGACAACTCTATCCTTTGCTTTCTCTGGTCCATGTTCAGTGTGGTGCACACAATGATACCAAACAGCACAGTGACTACTTTTCTCCGTTTAAATAGGCTGAATGACTGATCACAAGATTGGATACATGTGTGATACTAATTAAAGAAACGAATTAGTTTGAAATATCACTATAATCCAATTATGTCTTTTAAGGGGTACCAACAAATGTGGCCATTTTAGAATATCTTTGTAGAATAAGCAATAATTCATCTCTTTCCACAGCTTTACAGATTAAAGCCTGCTTTATTCTATGACATACCATGGGCATGCAAGTATACATGATACAATAGCTTTTAATTTCATCACTCTTCAGGAGGAATGAAGCATTATTTCAATGAGCTGTAAGGGTACCAACAAATTTGAGCATGTCTGTAAATGTACGTAGAGTGCTCTGTTTTCACAAAAAATTTGACAACAAAAAAAATTAGATACAAAATTAATACAAAATGAATGTATGACAATAAAACACGTACATTGTGGAAGTGTACTTAAATAGAGTCTACTTAGTGCACGTTTTCCCCTAGGATCTACAAACACAACCAAGTCACATTTGACCCTAAAATGAATATATTTTTTGGTGAATATAAAATTTTATATTTTTTGGTGACATCATAACAAATTTAATAACAACCAAGCACCCTCTATTATTGTGTTAAGGGAAAAATATTTACATTAACATATACATTATTACAGTTTTCAATTAAAATATGTAAAAGTATTTTGTATAATAGCACAATAGTAGCATTTTTTCAACATTAAAAAAAATTGCACTACAATTTATAGCAATAACACAATTGCTGAAAATGTAATGAGAAACACTAAGAAAATAGACATGAGAAAAAAGTAAAAGTACCCAGTAAACATGATAATAAGAATTGTTGGGAGGGAGCTGAATTATTATGTGTGAAATTTGACCTGTTTATGTGAGATTCACCAAATTTTAAAATGCCAATATCCAAGACTACATTGAAGGCTACTGCGATAATTCACAAATTACAGGGGTAAGAGAGCGAGACCCTGCAGCACATGTAATCACAGACACAGATAAAAACTGGCTTTAATTATTGCAATTAACAGACCTCCACTGACTCCATGGGTGAGTGATTAAACTACAACAACAACAGCTGCTACAAACAAACAAACAAGGAAATATTCATTGTTAGAGATTCTGCAGCACTGGACAACAGGGGTCCGTCTGAAAATGAAGTCTTGTCTCTTGAGGAACAAGTCATCACCGGATAACTGAATTAAAGCTGTGATCCACAACTCTTTTGGTTAAATAGACAAAACAAAAAAGAATAAGATGACCTTGATAAAATTCCACCTGATCTACTTCGGGATACATCATCACATTCAACACAAACCTAGTAAGTTGCCTTCCAGGAAAGCATCCTAACTAAACCTTACAAGCAACTAATTTAAAACACACTACCATATAAAGTATTTCTGAAGACAGTTTTGGAATAGAGCCTGTTAAATCGCTGATGCTAAATGCCATGTAACACAACTTCTGGACATGATGACACAGCAAATCAGCTTTCAGATAAATTCAGGATGAGTCGGGACGTTGCAGAACATGTTGTACACTGTAAAAAAAATCTGTACATTGACAGTGAAATGACTGTATATTTTAACGGACATTTTCCGTACAACACGTGTTACGGGTGTTTTTCCGTTTATATACATTTTCGAATTGCATTATGGTACTGTGATCGCGCTTCCGACAACTTTTGATGGTCATGGACGTATAAGCATAGCCGTAACACAACATTTTACCCAAGTTTTTCCACTGGTAAGTAGCCTACTCTTAATAAAATATTAACACGACAATTCAATTAAACGACTGCTTTATTACCATTATTACTGAACCGTCCATGTAAAGTACAACAGTGAATTTCGTTGGATATTGTTAACAAGAACCGATGTTTTATCAAGTACAAACTGAACTATGAGTGATTATTTGTAATACTTATTGGTTTTTACTTGTTTTTGCCTTCTCCTCATCAGTGAATATGCTATCTGTTAATTTACAGTTTATTTGTCAGTATTTTTAACCTGCTTGGTGCGCGGGAAGTAACGTCCCATCCCCCGCTGCACTGTGTGACAGACACGGTGAACTTCATCTCCGCTCTGTGTGTAAACGGTATGTTTTTAATGGAAATATAAACTTACTGTTTTCTTTGTACTGTACAATTAAAAAGGGTTAGCATTCAAAGGTAAGTTAGTGATATTGTATAGTTTGGTTGACAGTTATCGTGGTGTATTTCAAATGAATTTACAATGAACGCTATTTTAAACTTAGCATCTGGCCGTCTGTGTTTCTGTTTGCATATTAATAACTTATTTTATATTATATATAACGTTATATGCATCTATACAGTAGACACTGTGTAACGCTATATGGGGAATAAGCGATAACCCACTGTTTTAGCCACAAATGACTAAACAGCCTTAGTAAGACATATAAACTGGCGACATATAAAATCACAGCATCCTTTCATAACATCTTACTTGCTAAGCGGACTGCAAATACGCAAGTTATTTACCACGTAATTTACTTTTGTTTCACAAGTCCTTCAGTCGAAATGGCGCGTTCGTCTAACAGAAAAATATCCAAAATTATCCAGAGCAACGGCTAATTAAGCTCCAGCGTGTTAAAATGCACTATACAATGTATTTTGTTGGTGTTTTCACCTTTTAGTTCAGATTCGTCTCACACATGCAGTCGCGCGTGGCATGGCATGGCCATCGCGCTCTTTCTGCCTCACTCCTGAATCTAAACGACATATTCCTAAACTAACTGAACGTAACGTTAAGAATAACACTGTAACCTTCACATTTTACTACTTATGATGATGCGCTGTTTTGAGCCACAAATCAAAAACGATCGAATTAACATCTGACTAAGGACTAATGTTATGAATTGTTCTTAATAGCAATTGCTCGCATCAAATTGCTTAAGGTTCAGTTTAGTTATAACGCATGGTATTTGTTTAGCATGGCATGTCCTTAGTAAGAAATCCAATCATGTTAGGTTAACATCTTATTTGCTAAGCTGATTGCAAATACGTATTTACCATCTACTTTTGTTTCACAAGTCCGGTAAAAAGGTCGCTATCGTCGATATAAGGCAAATGAAGCGGCAGGTAACAAGCCTTGATTATTGTTTAAATGCACAATATGTTGTAGTTTGTTAGTGTGTTGTTCACCTTTTAACATTAGTTCAGGTTCGTCTCACACGATCACACCAAGTGCAGCAGCTATGATACCCGTTGTACTGTTGCCTTGCTCCTGAAACAAGAACCCTAAAGTTAATGACATACTCCAACAATCCAAACGTAACGTTTAGAATAACATTGTAAGAGATGAAATTAACTCTAAGGTTACAGTTCACTACATGTCAGGATGACTGACTATATGGTTAATGTTATGAATTGTTCACGTTAAAAATGGCAAACGCTTATACCACAACATGACTATGACTTTATAAAGTAGTATAAAAACATAGTATTTTAATAATTATTGACATAATTTTAGAGAAATTACCTACAATCCTGACTCGCAAAAGTTCGTTGCTCCAGTCAGTAAGATTTTAAACGTAAATGCACCCCGCGCAATCCCATAATGCCGTATCACAATTTATTACTGTAAAAATGCAGGAGCTACAGTGACAACACCTATAACCTGTATATTGATTTACAGGAGACATGGAAATATACAGTTAATAACTGTAATACTTTGTGTTACCCATAATGCATTGCGAACTACAGTAAAAACTTGTAAAATATTAAAACAGTAAATTTATGTAGAATTTTGTTGTAGAAACTACAGCAATTTGTTACAGTGTGTTCACTGTTCTGTAATGTTTACATTCAGAAGATTTTCTGTTGTCTGTGATTTTGGGGGGGGTTACCATAGTGGCGAAGAGTAAAGGTTATACTTAGGTTGGGGACGAGCACAGTTGTTCGTCTTTACTCAGTGAGTAAATGCTCTGCAAATACGATAAACCCTCTTGTACTCCTTGTTAGCGCCATACCTTACATGTGGTAAAAATATGTTCATTTTTTTAAAGGTATCACACTGAAGCGCTCACATTTATATGTGGAAAGTTTTGTTTGTTTTTCGATATTAAGCCTTTTTCTGAGACAGTCCAAATACGAAACGGAGGCGCGTGAGGTCTGAAGCGGACGGGTCCAGAGAGAGCCGGCCGGGTCTGAGCATTGAAAGATCCCGCTTTCAGCGTCAGCCTTCGCTTACGGCCATACCACGCTGAGCGCGCCCGATCTCGTCCGATCTCGGAAGCTAAGCAGTGTTATAAAAAAATTAAAAAAAAGCACGCCCGATCTCGTCCGATCTCGGAAGCTAAGCAGGGTCGGGCCTGGTTAATACTTGGATGGGAGACCGCCTGGGAATACCAGGTGCTGTAAGCTTTTGGTCTGGGCTTTCCTTCCATTTTCAACGGATGCCTCGTACTCTTTTGATCGGGGGTCAAGCTATCCGTCCGGCGCGTGGCCATTCTCTGCTCTATGTGTGCCAAAAGGGCAGCTCAGCCTGGTCCTTCCTCAGTGCTCCACCGGGGTGCGGCCGGGGGCTCTATTTCTTTCAGGAATAAACGAAGCAGGTGACTTTGCCATGTTACAAAGAAAGTGTGTGCCGGTCTCTCATTCGAGTGTAGAACAGTTAGTTGCTTAGTTTGCCCTTTACGCTTGGTCTACTGCATGCCAGTTTGAAGGAGCAGCTAGCAAGGCAGCGCAAACTAGGCCGAAGAGGCCGTTGATGATTTCAAGAAGGGGTTTGCTGTTAATTAAGGCCAATGCCATGCCGCACACGTGCTATCACTCAAAAAAATGATTTTTAATCGTTGTTTGTTTTACTTAATCAATATAGTTTGATAGAACACATTTGTATTGGTTTCTTGTTTAAGTACAATTTCAATGTGAAATAGTGACATAAATAGGCAACTCTTTGACATAACTTAGTCCATTTGTGTTGGGACAACATGAATCATTTTCATTGACTAACTGAAACTACACAGCGGATTGAGTTCCCAGCATGCTTTGCTCTCATGACTGGATTTAGATTTTAAAATGGTTAAAGTGCTATTGTATTTGTGGTTTTTTTGCAGATAAGGAGACTTGTTAGTGTTCACTGTTCTGTAATGTTTACATTCAGAAGATTTTCTGTTGTCTGTGATTTTGGGGGGGGGGTTACCATAGTGGCGAAGAGTAAAGGTTATACTTAGGTTGGGGACGAGCACAGTTGTTCATCTTTACTCAGTGAGTAAATGCTCTGCAAATACGATAAACCCTCTTGTACTCCTTGTTAGCGCCATAACAACAGTGTTGCTTCTGCAGAGCAGGATGCACTTAAACCCATTCGCTCTCTTTCAGGATCTCTCAACACCATTATCCCTTCAAAAATAACACGATACGGGGCTTTGAACCACAAGATAAAATGCAAAGTGTGTTTATCAGATAAAAGGCAGAAAGCAACAACCTGATGGATAAAACGGAAAGATGTATAATTGATGCGGATGCTATTTTTAACAGACGAGGTATAAAGAACATCTAGAATGGGAGAGATTTTGATTAAATGTGGCAGATATGAAAAGTTCCAAGACACAAGAGCTTGTTGAAAGGTGTGCTAAGCTCACCCCAGACTCGTGGGAATTTGTTACTAGGTGCATAATTCATATGAATTTATACAATCTGAATTGTACAAAATGTACAATTATTTGGAGAAAATGCAAAAAGGACATGCCAAAATTAGCCTCTCTTTCTTTCACTTTCCCCATTTACCTCTGTGGATTTGAGGGATTTGAGGCTTAGTAAACTAGGGAATCTGACTTTGCTTTAATTCATCCTCTGGCCTTTTTATTCTCATTAGATACAAGCATGTCTAGACAAACAACGCAGCAAAGCAAAGAGATAGCAGTGAAGCCCCCACCACCACCACTTCTTGGAAATGAAAATTGGTGAATCGAATCAGGTCCTGTCCTCTTCCAACCCGAGAGTAATTACACATTCTGACACACACAATAATATCCATCCCAAAGAAGCGGGCCGGCTTTGGCTTTCTGAGAGAGAGATTTAGCTGCAGCCCAAAGATCTTCAGAAGCTATTAAAAATCTTCAAAAGTACCTTCAATACAGCAAAAAACGATGACATACATAGACAAGAAATGGAATATTGGAAAGTAGACTGATTAAAGATCAAGAGTAATGGCAGTATAATTTAAAACAAAAACAGCTAGGCAAAAGATAAGGAACTATCTCCAAAAAAATTCAGTTTTTCTAAATTTACTGTTTCTAGGTTTTGTTTCATTCTCTGAACAATATTTCTCCCAAATTTCAAATCAAAATATTGTTTCTATTTGCATTTCTTTGCAAAAAATGAAAGCTGGAGAAACAGGTCAAAATAACAGAAAAGATGCTCTGTATTTTTCAGACCTCAAATAAAGAAGCAATACAACAGTTATATTTGTACAAGTTAAGAAAAGTTCAAAATTATTTTTTATGTGATAACCTTGATTTTTATCACAGTTTTCATGCGTCTTGTCATGCTGTCAGTCTTTCACATTGCTGTTGGATGACTTTGTCACTCCTGAGGTTTGATTTTGTTGAAATACAACAGACACTGGACTGGAATGACCACAATACATCTAAACAATGATGTATGCTGAATAAAATGAAAATTTGGAATGGTCTCTTAATTTTTTCCGTTGCTATACAGTATATGTTGAAGCCCAGTATTACCAAAAGAAAGTTTCATATGAGGGACAAAGGTGTAAATTAGGCCTGCGGAAGATACAGTAGAGGATATTTGTCATGTGGATATTGACAAAATGCTGAGAATGGTCTGAATAATCCCATATCAGTGTGATACGCATGACCAGACTTCCAAATTGCCTTTTAAGATGAACAATTGAAAATGCATCCAGGAATACTGATGATGATTAATGCTCGTGCCGTGTGAAAATCTGCCGAGTATTAAACAATGACAGATAATGGGAGGAGGTGTTGGGGATATTGTCATCGCTGTGATATTCATGTACTTGATATCCGTTGTTTAGATTGTTTTACATGTTTAACTTCAAACCTCTCATTCTCCCTCCGCAGGTCTCTTCCCATATTGTGCTCTTGGGTCCAAAGCTCCAATAACCTTTTTTCAGTGGATGCAGAGAGATCAGTCACAAGACATTTAATGCCCAATTTGAATTCAAAACTAGCATGCTGACGCCCATGGCGGATGATGGTTTAAAAGAACCCAGAATTTCATATTTGAGCCAACCACGGACTAAAACAAGAGTGCAAGAGTTAAGTCTCTAATGTAGCCCTCTTTGCATTGAAAAAACGTGGGCGCACATCAATAGGGCTTTAGAATAAAATATTTACTGAACAACATACTTTATAGATTTTGGGAAAGCTTATTAAAACGTTTAAATAAACATCTTTATTCCCCTTGGAAAGTTCAAGTTTTACTTGAAGAAATTTAATTCTAAAAACAAAAAGCCATCAGGTGTCAGAAACACAAACACAGAAAAACAAAAACCAGAAGATAATCACATCGGGCATAACATTATCTCGGTATGATATAACACTAGGTGCATTACATAACATTAGGTGCTAATAGAAAAAGTTAAAAAAGTGCAGGGAACAACCAAAAACAGAAGGTATTTGGTGTTGTCATTGACACGACTCTATGTGTGTAGCTGTCACAGGAGAATTACCTCTGCCTCCCACGTCTGGCAGCGTAGGCGACCAAGAGTCACGCTCAAGGATGCTTGTGGCATTTCATTCCTCTCCACTCTACACTTTTCTGGTGCTAGTCTCTTATTGAGACAAACCAAAATACCCCGGCAGAGATCACAATCACAGCGCTGCTGCACACAGGAATACTAATGCACTGATGAGAACAGCCACATATCACAGCGCTGTTGTGATCCAAAACATAAACAAATCATGTATGTTGTGCTCGGCATTAAACAATGCAATGACATGCACAATAATGCGTCTTTTTGTATTAACTACCACTTTTCAGTTCATAGTAATCAAGTTCTCCATTCAGAACATTCAGCACTATCTCTAGTGTGTAAGCACTCAGCATCCATCATAAACCTACTGAGAGGCATCTGTCGCCTCAGTCTGTCCTTCGGCGAGGTGAGGACAAAGCAGGACGTCTGGCTATGTGTGTACAAAGGCCAAACTGCGTGGACACTAGCATGCCAGCACCTCCAAGCGGCTCAGCCTCCATCCCATTCAGCGCCTAATTATGCCTTCAAGATGAGCAGATACTGCAGGCAAGTCATTAACTTTCAACGACACGGCCAGCTACATGTCTTATACGTCACCGGGCACTGGCTGACATTGGAGCAGATGTTAATCTATGTATGCTTAGAAAGTAAGGTTGGAGCGTTGCTATCCGTTCTCTGAAGCCTGAAGCTTTCGGTGAAGGGAAGAGCAAATGTAAGAAATTATTGAAATGATTTGAGATCATGTACATTGGCATTTGGTGACTGCATTCCCAGAATTTGCATTATTCAATTAGAGATTAAACGCAAAAAGTATGTTGCAGATCCTGTAACTGTTCATTATTTAAGATACCTACATACCAGTGAAACTTTTTCAAGTGAAAACACGGTTTGTTTGTTGCTGCCTATGTAGAGCATCATTGGTCATAGTGTTTACCTGCACGCTTGTACCTACATCTGCATTTCCCAAATATACATTTACCTTACATATACATAAGATAATACAAGTTTCTTCCAATCGCCAAATGCCATTAAAGGGACAGTTCACCCAAAAATGAAGATTTGTGGTAACCGAACAACAGCAGTGCCCATTTACTTCTATTGTACGGACACAAAACCGATGCAAGTCAATGGGTGCCACCGTTGTTCGGTTACCAACATTCTTCAAAATATCTTCTCATGTGTTCTGCAGTAGAAAGTGGGTCATACTGTACAGGTTTGAAATGACTAGAGGGTCAGTAAATGATAGGTGAACTCTCTGTTTAACAGTTTAAGTAGAACACAACGGGCGCCAAGAATTTTTGCCCATTTCTCCCCAGTTTTGCTCTACAAGACATTTACCACATTCAGGCAGTCTATTCAAAGTGTTCATGTCTGCATCTATTTTATATTATACCACCAGGTTTTTAGAACGAGACGACTGATAATAGATATTTTGTTGTGCATGTTAAAAAGTTTTAGTGAAGATGATACCTAGAAGGCAGCAGGGCTGGGTTTCCCGAAACCTTTGTATCACTACGTCGTTCTTAAGAATATATTGCTACCACTCTTAAGGTATAACTTAAGAACGACGTAGCGTTAAGAAGGTTTCGGGAAACCCACCCCAGATTATTTTGGCAGCAGACAGCAAGGCCGCTCTTAACCGAACCCGTTTTTACCTTTCTATACACTCAACATTTTAAAGCCATAATAAAACGATAATGTGACGATGTGCCAGTGGTGCCATAATGGACCGATGATGTCTCCGGCATCCCAATTTATTTTGAATTGAAAATTTTGGGTGAAACCAGACGTGAGGAAAAGACAAATGAAGAAATGGCCACACGATAGTTAAGATGTACTCTTTGCCTAAATTAAGTAACCTACGTTAATTTCATATCTTTTAAGGAATTGTTCTGTTCAGGTGTTGACATCTGGTTACACACTACACTTTTAAAATAAAGGTGCTTAAAATGTTCTTCACAGCGATGCCATAGAATAACCATATTTGGTTCCACAAAGAACCATGCAGTCAAAGGTTTTTTGGAGAACCATCTCTTTCTTACCTTTTCATAATCTGAACAACCTTTTTTTGCCACAAAGAACCTCATGAAACAGAAAGGTTCTTTGGATGTCAAAGGTTCTTTGTGGAACCATTTAGACAAAAAAGGTTTATCTATGGCATCGTATACGCCATATGCAGCATGCACATGTTCGCAACATGCCAAACCATGTTAAGCATCAAAAGTCAAGAGTCTATGAATGGATCATTTCAGTCAGTGTTGGTTTCTAGCCCTGCAGGAAGAAGGTGTTTGAGTCATGAGGTGACTCGCTGCACATCACTCACCTATTTCTACGAGCCATGACAGGCATCGTCATGTGTTGTGATGGATTGTCCAGGTCACCTCAGTAATTTAGAGCAGGGATCTCCGATGGGACGCAGCAGCGGGATGAGCAAGTTCTTCCTGTTGACAGGACATGATTTCTGCATTGTCTCTTATGGAACGGTGAAAAGGTCAGGTGAAAGTCGCCATCTGCTACAGTAAAAAAAAACATTTTCTTTTTTGTGGGGGACAGCTGTCTTTCAAATCAGTGTTTGATCCTGCAGAATTTTGACAATATTCATTATTTCCCTTGATACAGAGTCATTTTGATGAATAAAAGCTTCAAATAGTTATTTTAAGTGCTTGTCATATATTCACATCACCGTGGTCAATTACAGCGCAAAAAGTTAATAATTACAGCCATTTTGTTTTTACTGTTGTTCATTGCAAGGATAGAAGCATCTGCCAAAAGGCATAAATCAATTAATCTAATAAAGGAATTCTCTTCTCTCTCTGACATAAAAAGAACATGAACTGACAAAACAATTCACATCAAACCTTTTTTATCTACTGAGTAATACACAATATTCTCTTCTGCAGTCAATACAAATACAATTCAACACAATACACAGTAATTGATACCAGTCTACAGGCTGCAGATTTCTCTTGCAGACAGACATACAAAGGTGTCTGTGTTTGTATCTCAGACAGCAGGCGAATTCACACTGTTCCAATAAACGCTAACAAACACCGACATTCTAAGTTGGTTATTGGATTTTGAACGCTGCGATCATACCTGGCATGTTCACACTGCGCCAGCAAATTGTGGGAAACAAGAATATTAAACATTCTGAATGTCATTAATGTTTTAAACACTGTTACCTCATATATTCAATTTGACAGAAATAAGCTAATTAAATTAATTTTGTATTCCTTACCAAAAAATGTATTGCTTTTTGCCCAATTACCATCCGTGTGTGTTATTTTTAAAGCGGTCATATGGCGCGAATACATGTTTTTCTGTGCCTTTGGGGTGTTATAAGTTGCCCATGCATGTATTAGACACGGAAAATTGCAAAAATAAAAGTGTCGGAACAAAAGATGCGTTCAATCTAAAAGCGAATGCTCACCCAGACCTGCCTGAAACGCCTCGTGTAACCACACCCCCACAAATCTACGTCAGTTCGTGGTATGATTTGACTAAGACCGCCCAAATGTAAACGCAAGTAAGGTGGGCGTACCTGTCAGTACAATTGAAGAGGAACCTGATGTTCCAAATATGGTAAGAGGCGTTACATTTCCGTCACACGCTTGCAGTATTCGACCAATCACTACACACTGATTAACTCGCCAATCATAGCACACCTCGCTTTTCAGAGCGATGAGCTTTGTTAAAAATCTGTGCGTTTCAGAGAGGCGGGGCAAAGAGGAGATACAAACATGCACGGAATGTGGAAAATACAGCGTTTTTGAACCTTAAATCGTGTAGACACATTGCATTACATCTAAAACAAACGATAATATTCGTTTTAGCCGTGTCATATCACCCCTTTAAGATTCATATTCTTGATCTGGATTGCCGCACCTTTACGTGTGTGTTCCACCAAAGATAATATCATTTCCTCCTGAAAGCTCAAGAGTTAATTCACATTGTGTCACTCAACAAAAATGAGCGTTCCTTTGGAGTACATAGATTGACTGATTATCTAATGCAGGCCATTCAATGACCCTTCAAGTTTTCAAGTTGGTCTTGAGGAAAGCCCTGGCCATGCACGTTAAAACCGAAAGAAAGGAATAAAGGCATGAAGCAGTCAAGAGCGAGGGAGAAATAATATAATTTCTACGCAATCTGGTTCCATTTCATTGATATGCTGTCATGAGGGTTATTAAATAACAAAATCCCGCCTACCGAAGAGAAAAAAAACTATCAAATAATAATGCAATTCAATCTTCTCACTACGGCACAGAACAAAGAAATTACATCCTGAAGGACTGATTAGAAAGCATATTAAATAACAATGTAGAAAGCAAAAACTAGACAAACACAGTAAAACGGAACAAAAACGAGAAAAATGGGCTCCGGAGTCATGCCTATTGGACTTCCCAAAGGGCTTTATAAAGATGATTGTTTTTGAGCGATAAGAGCGAGATGAAATCCGAAAAAACAGTTTGAAGTCATTTTGACAATCCTAATGCAAATGCTTGAAAGACTTGCGGGGTAAACTTTTTATTTGAATGACATACAGGTAGTAAAATGACATCAAATACTGTATGAAGCAAAAATATCTACTCTGAGATGCGAGTCCTTTTATCACAAGGGCAGAAATCTAAAATTAGTCTTTGCTGCAGATGCATTATTCAGTTTTCAATAAGAATCTAACAGACCCACACACGCATCTGAAAAACCAATAAAACAAACCGATCAACAGATGGCACTCCCTGTTCTAATGCTATAGCTGTCAGCAAACATTCATGTCTTGCACATAACCGAGTTAAAAATATGATATTTTATTTTCCTCTGATTGAAGATATTGTTTGAAATCCTTATGAGTCTAATAAGTGTCGAAATATAAACACTGCATTTCGGCCCTAAGCAATAATTGGCCCAGAAATAAAATTTCCCATGTAGGGTTGGGAATCAAAAATCAATTCCAATTCTGGTATAGGAATCGAAAAGTTAGGAATCAGATATTTGATATAAAATTAAAATTAAAATCAATTCCTGTGTGCACAGTTTCAGAAATGTGCATGCGTTAACTTGCGATCAGCTGATATCTCAAAAAAGCCCTTATGAATATTAACCACATGTTTACTTGTAACCATAGTTTAACTGGGGTATTTGTAGTAAAGCACAGTAACCAAAAAATTTACCATAGTTTCATTATAATAACTACAGTTTAACCATGATATTTGTAGGTAAACTATAGTAGTACATTGGATAAATGTGACAAAACATGGTTGCTACAATTAGGTAATTGTAACAGCGCTCATAAATATGTATATTTATATATTTTGCAAACCGGTCAATAATGGTAAATATCTAAATGTTTTACTTCAGTTTTTAAAACTTTCGAATCAAAACTGGGAATCAATGAGAATCGGATTCAATAAGCAGAATCGGAACCGGAATTGATCAAATTCAAACATAACCTAAGTTGACATGAATTGGAACACAAAATGATCATTTTAAAGAAACTTCACACAATCCCTTTACATCAGTTCACATCGGTAGCAGTAAACCCTCCGTGTGCTATATTTCAAGCTTTCTCAAGTCATATGACATATGGCTTTGTGTAAATATTTTTCAACAGAATGTACAATACTGACACTAGAAATAACTCACACTTAAAGATTTCCTGTGCAACTTTTATTATAAAGATCCATTACATTCGCCTCTGTACTGTATATCATTTTATTACTTCACACACACTCTCAGTTATCTCCCCTTTTCTGTGAGATGACAGAAAGACACAGGTCTTACCACAAGAAATATGAGCGGGGCATTTAAGTGGCATTTTCCCTGAAAGTAACCCATTTAATTTTGTAAAATATACTGCGCATCAAGAGTCCGTCGCTCTAGCCTCGGTAATTATGGCAGTTCAGACCGATATTCATGCAAGGGAGACAAACAGAATAAATATATGAGGATTTGCATAATGTTTATATAACTATGCTCACATCCTTTCTAATGGACACAGCATTGACTGTGTGTTTAATTGTAACTGTCTGCGGGGTGCTGACAGAAATGATAAGCTCCATTAGCATATGATCTCTCATTATGCTCAGAGGTCATTTCAATCAATAGCTTGTTCCGTGAGCCTGTTTTAACAACCGACGGAGAATAAAGGGCGAGCGATAAATAGGTTGAAGAGAGAGAAAAGGGGGCATATGGGCTGAACTAATCTCTCATCATTTTGCTTAAGGAACACAAAGCCTATATTTTGCATTGCTACATCACTTTCATGACACTTAATTTAAGCTTTCGCAGCTCTATCGCCACCTCTGTTTGAAACATAAAACTGCAGGTTACGTTAGGTCATCGTTATGTGCGTGTTTAATTTACCAGGGCATGTCTTTTCATTATCCTTAGACACCTGGGGCCTCATTCATAAAATGTTGCGGGAAAAAAACGTCCTAAATTTGATTTTACGATCATTTCTCAAAGTGCGTACGTGTGATTCATAGAACGAACGTGCGCACAGAAAACGCATGTACGCCTCTCCATCAGATGTGAAATCTATAAAACGCAAATGATCGTGAAATTGCGTGCAGCGGAACAGTTTCAGATCTCCGCCCTTTATAAACCTTACCCCGAACTCATGGTGTAGGGAGTCATTACTGTCAGGCTGGTTGGGATTTGAAAAAAATAAAGTTTAAAAATCAATACAGTGTCATGCAGCAATCACACTTTTCAATGATGTTTCGCTCTATTTTATTTTCTGCTGACATGGACATTCACGACAGGTTTCCCCTTATATCTTTTTAGTGCATATTGTGCAATTTAATAAAAACCTACTTTAATTTGTTATTGAAACAAGAGAAACTGCATTAAGCAATATTCCGGCAATGATTTTTGTTCAAGGGACAAATAGGCTGAACCACAGATGCCTGAAGGCTTTCTGACACCAGTTCCCAGCATCAGCATTTTTCTCTCATCGCAAGAAGTACAGCTCCAGAGAACCGTCAAATGCCCCTAAAGCTAAAGGCAATATTACCAAATAAACGGCAGCGTGCTGTGAAAGTATGGGAACATTTGCTTCCTGTAACGCTGTTTATTGGAGATGCCCTCACACATTATAACACCTCTAAACACGCAGGAAATAAAATATGTTGGATTTACACTCATCTAACCTGGAGAAGAAATCCAATATGGGTGTGCAGAGCCACTTACTGGCCCGGAGGGAGATGGGTACCGGTTAACTAGCACATTGCAGGGAATAGCTGTGCCGACAGATTTCAATAAAGCTAACAGGAATTCCATGCGGAAGTTTTTTAAATGAATAGTCTGGTTGAGGAGTCGGGGCAATCATTCTAGCGGAGGTGTCGAAGAGGGTTGCAGATACTGAATAATGAATGGCCCGGGCCGCTTGGCGGAGAGGCGGACAGTGTTTGGACACAGAGAAGAGTCTGATAGACCTCTGCTCAGACGTGACCTTTACAAGCTGCTGCTTCTGCAGACAGAAACGACAAGGCTCTAGTAAAAAAAACATTTACGAACAGAGATCATAGAGTCAGAGTAAATGCATTATTTGTCAAAATAAGCTTGATTTTTGTAAATAAACTTCCAGATGAGATCTCTTTAATATCTTAATTATTTCTCCTGGACATCAATGAGATTAAATGGAGAGCAAATGAAGTCTCTTGTGTTTCAGAAATTTCTCCTGAGATAAAGAAAATCTCACAAATTAAGAGTTTTAAAACAGATCTCAATCTAAACTCAGATTTGCCAAATCAATCAAGTAAAGATTATTAAAGATCTCAATATAAACTCTATCATTTCTCATCAAATTTTCCCAAATCCAGATTATTTTTTCTCTGCACCATCAACATACATTCCCTCTTAATGTAAAAATTGCTTCTATTTTGATTTCTCTTAGGCAATGCAAGAAAAAAACAACGCAGATGAAGCTGATACTTAAATGAGACCTGCATCAAATCTCCAGAGCTAGAAAACAGAAATCTCTAAGGAATACATTTTCTCTAGAACATTCCTTTAACTGAAATTAAATTAAATTTCAACATTTACCAAAAACCACTAATACTTCCTAGGTAAAGCCAAGTAAGAGAGCGGGCATCAGTCAAGAAAGACAGTCCTAATAAAAAGGCTGGCAGCCCATCACACAGCGTTATCTGTACCCCCATACCACAAACAAATGTCTTGTTCTGTCATTACAGAGGAGGTCTGGAGTGATAGGGATCAGAGGGAAGCTGTTATCATGCGTCCCTGCTGGCACCATATGCATACAGAACCTGATCCAGTGTGCAGGTGGCACTGTGTTAGACCGGATCATGTTCCCCCCTCTGTCTGTCCTGCAGCACACAAATGATCGCTGTCTATGTACTAAAAAAGAGACATGTCAATCAAAATAATGGATCTAATCAACTACATGACAAGTCATGTTTTTTTAATGTAATTTAGCTAATATTTAGAGATCTGAGATTATTTTCAATCTAAATATAATTTCTTACATTCATGACATTACAATGTGGCAAGCGTGTGGAAATTTTACTTTACAAATAGCGGATGTAAATCAATGCGTTATTAAGGAAACGCTTCCATTAACATTCATTAACATCAGTAAAGGCATTGGCTAACATGAACTAACAACGAGCAACATATTTTACAACATTAATTAATCTTTGTTAATGTTAGTTAAAGGTCAAGTGTATGACATTTAGCAGCATCTACTGGTGAGGTTGCGAATTGCAACCAACGGCTCAATCCCCCTTCTTTTCGAAGCACTACGGTGGCTGACACAGGACAAAGATGTTGTCAAATTTTCGCTTCTTTGTAGAAGCAGTTTGTCAGTTCAGGGATACTGTAGAAACAACACGGTGAATTCCATGTAAGGGAGTGTGCGGTTGCTTTATTGTGCATTAACTAATGAAAACAGAGACAATATTTGTTTATAATTTTAATTTTAAATATGTTTAGTAAATGTTGAAATTAACATTAAAATTAATAAGTGGGGTAAAAGTACTGTTCTCTAACAAATGGAACCTTATTGTAAGGTGTTACCCTTTTGTTTTATTTCAATATTGAACATGAGTCCATAACTGGGCTACAATAATGGATTTAGCTTTTTAAATGGTCAATCTGTCCAATAAAGAAATGTCTGAAACGTGGTGGCAGACATCAGCGACACCTAAGCTGTCCTTTCCTGTTTGAATGTTTGTACTCATGCAAGCCAAGCAACCTCTATAATCTACAACCTGTCCAAAGACACCAGGTTGAGTGCCAACAAACATTGGCTTTTTAAAGGTGTGCTGGTAAAACAATTTGACCTATATTACACAGAAATGATTTTCACACTGCCTACATTGCTTTCTTTAGGAACTCATAATGAGACAAACATGCATTCCCTTTCACAAGCTAAATGTCATATGTCAGAACGCATTGGCATGCAGGCTGAGATGACCTCGGGGAGATACCCACATATGCAGTACAGTAATTCATGGTTTACTCTTGGCTGGCTGCTTTGTCCTAAATATTCACCTCACACTATAGGAGATACACCTGCATCAATAACAGCAAACAAAAGCAGTTTTCACTGCAGCGGTGTGATGCGCGTGAGCAGATGCAATTACACGCATGGAGTCAGTCCCGCATGTGGCAGTATGGGAAGAAGGCGGCTGAGTCAGCAAGTAGCTGTTTGCCACACTGATTCACTCTTACGTCTGGTGAATCACCCCTGCAGACAGCTAAAGTCAACATGAAATCCAACACAATGGACACAAAAAGTGGCCAAAACAAGAGTTTCAATTCATGTGGCCATTTTCCAACCTGGTCTCACGGAAATTCGTAACTATTTTACGATGTGGCTTACTCCTATGAATTCGTACATTGTGAATCGTACAAAAACATACGATTACTAGAAAAAAGCAATACTGAAGCCCTACGTAGCATCTACGCTGTTGGAAATGCACCGGTTTTCATTTATACTTGTGCGACAGGCAATGACCACTAGGTGTCAGTGTCCACATGTGTTGCTTGTGTAACCAAGACAAGAGCCAAAGAAGCAGCAGCTCGTTGTGTACGCTGTCTGAGAAGCATTACTAGTGATAACGGCAAGTAAACAGTCAATTCTGTTGCAGCTTGAGATGTTAAATACAGAAGAACAAATAATTGACTTCGCTAATTCATTCGGAAATGCATTTGAGTAAACATGACGCTATCATGGAGTTTTTTGACCTGAGGGAGGGGTTCAAACAGACCAATCTCAGCGCTTGCGGTCCATGTTGAGTTGATACGTTGTTACATTTTTGGAGGTGCACGTCAGGCTACGCACAGCCTACGGCGTAGCTCCTACGCATGACCATAAATCGCCCTTAACAGAGATGAGTTGCACTTTACATCTACAGAGGTGGACAGAAATGCACAGCAAAGACATGCCAACACTTCTGAGAAACTGGATGAAGAATACACATCACTGTGAGCAGTGTTGGATAAGTTACTCTCAAAAAGTAATTAATTACTAGTTACTAATTACATATTCAATAGTGTAATTAGATTACTGTACTTATTACTCTCTCCAAAAAGTATTTAGTTACTTATTACTAATTACTTTCTATATCCTACATCAACCTTGATTAGTTAAGTGATTCAAGGATAGGCATGAAAGGGCTTATTTAATTCATTCAAATAAATAATATTAAACTACATAAAGTACTCTTATTAACTAGGGATGTAACGATTCACCGTGAGCCAGTTGAAAATCGGTTATAATGAGCGACGATTCAAATTGGTTGAGGCTTGAACTGAATCGCAATTTTTTTTTTTTGAACAGCAGGGGCCGCTATTTTCACTGCAAAACTAAACGTGGATGCTGATATTTCTTAAATGCAAAAAAATCCAAGAAAAGCACAGACAGTATTAGTTTGTTTATATTAAAGAGACTTTTTCTATTATTAATTTGTTATAAAATTGCAGTTTAGTTTTGTTATTTGAAATAAAACATTATTTTATCATACAAAGAAACGTGAAGCATTTAAGAAATAATGCAGGGGAAGTTGTTCATTTCTAATTTGTTTCAACTCATTTTTTTCAAAATAAATCGTGAGTAAATCGTGAATAAATCGCATCGTGAGATCAGAATCGTGACTCGCATCGCATCGTGAGCTGAGTGAATCGTTACATCCCTATTATTAACTGACCAAAGTATTACAAATGTGAGAATTATACATTAAAGCACGGATTTTAAAGTTAGACTCTGAATTTTGATGTCAATTCCACTATTACACACACATATATTACACAACGTATTTAGTTTAATTACATCAGAAGTAACTGTAATTAAATTACAGAAAAAATAAGAGTAATCCCTTACTTTACTTGTTCAAGGGAAAAGTAATTAAATTACAGTAACTAATTACTTAGTAACCAGTTACACCCAACACTGACTGTGAGGTACCAATAAATATGCTGCACATCACATAAAGCTTCTCTCAGTAATTAAATTGATCCAATCAAAACTCTCTGATACCAGTTTATCTCATCGCCAGTAACAAGCACCCAAGGGAAGGGGATATCTGTGCCAGGCAAGAGTTTTAATAAATTTGACAATAATTTCCATTCCTGCATTTCCAAGAACCGATTTTTGTTATATCACAGACACAAACCGTGATTTTCTACTGGTGTTATCACGTCTGACGTTGTCATTCTAGAAAGCACCTGATTGAAAAAGTTGGTGTACTGAGCTTATTTTTGCATTCATAATTAAAGCATGCTTGATAATTCATAGTCGTTTTAATGTCACGTTTGTACAAGACTACGACTAGAATCACGAGCAGACAGATGAACTCCTTAAATTTGGGTCACCCACATTTAACACACCCTCACGCTACCTTTCGTATAAACAGTAAACAGGTTTATCGCTGGTTTGACCCTATATATCACTTGCCTTGTTAGAAGAACCCCTGAAATATATTCCTAGACGGGCCTAATACAAACTACTGCCTGAATCTTTTCATTACTCTCTCCCTCCCTTCCTTATAAAAGTTCAACTTCTCGCCTCGTGTGTGACCCAGTTTAGAAACTCCCATCCTCAGGTAAGCTTAGCTGTGTCAGCCGTGCAGACAGCTTCCCTACAGACGCCTTTTGTAAATAGGCTTTACCTCCGTTTGCTGGCGGGGGTGACGTGCATTTGGTTTGTTGATGTGGCTGCTATCAAACACGTCTGAGCCTCTAACAGATGCCCACGAGCTGCCTACAGTCCTCTGCCGTCGGATGCAAAATCGACACTGATCTGGCGAATCAGGAAACAAGTTGGTGTTAAAAAGTATCAGGTTTATATAATAAGCATTTAAGAGAAAGGACTTTTATTTTGCACCAGGAGCATCATCGATCAAGCATGCATGCTTCAGTATAGTCCTCAGAGATTCAGTCTGCAAATTCCATTTAAAGAAATGTTTTTACTGACCTGTGTGCAGTTTAAATGTATAAATTAAAAAGAACAAAGTATGCATGTTACATAATTTTGGCCTGTCTGCCAGGAGACTTTTAGGATCAGGAATCAGAATGGGAAATACAGTATGGGACAAACTATAACAATTCAGATGGATAAATTACTCTTAAACATGCACACAGGACAGTCCAACCGCACGACGCTACAGGCACCGCGGAAAAGGACTCCCTCCCGCACAGCAGGGACGTTCTGCAAGATAAAGTTTGGAGCGGTGCATTAAAATGGAAAAACAATCACATGCCGGCGGTGAAGAAATGTAGACCATGATTCTGTACAGAGAAACGGTTTGTTTTTCAGTGAAGGGGCATATTGTATGCACAGTTGGATAATTAAGTAAGTAGCATGCAGAATCCCCCGTCTGATTCATTCAATAACAATGCCGCAGTAAACACGGCGTGTTATGGTCGCAGTATGAAGGAGATTTCATTACACAGCTGTCAGGCTGCCCACGAGCCCATCTCAATCACGAAGGTTCAGCATGGACAAGTCTCATTTTTGCCCATTCCCTGCTTTACAGCACAACAAAGCCCCTCCTCTGTAATCTTCTCTGTAATAAAAGCCTGTGTCCAGCGGCACACCGCAAATCTACAGGCCCGCCCATGAACCGTGAGACGGGGCCCCGTAAATGAGCGCTGATGAAAATCTGGAGCCGGAATGAAATGGTGGCACCGATGGAAACAGTTATTTAGGCCCTTCTGTTTTAACTCTTTCCTAGTCTTCATGAATTGCAGAAAAGCTGCATGTGCAAAAACGCATGTGGTCACATTTGAATGTTCTTGTGAATCGTGATCACATGTGAGAAACGTGAAATTCATGTGGTTTTTCGCTAAGGACCATAAAAGTTCAAAGCAAGTTTTTAGCATGATATACGTTTGCCACAATTGTGACTCCATAAGTACATTTATGGCACGCTATACTATATGTGTGTTTAAATGCTCGTGATTTGCTATGATCACTGCTGTTGATGCACTGCAGTGAAAATCTAGAATTTAATTGGCTCAAAACCGCTCGGAGTCTCCGCATTTAGCATTGCCCTCATCGCAGGGCCTGCGGGGGTGTCCTGTACATCTCATCTAGACTTTCTGTTAAGAAAGATTCCTAATATATATATATAGCTGTATATATATAGTATATATATATACTGTATATATATAATAGCTACACTCCAATATCCTCCATTTCTGTTGTGTTAAAGTCCAAATAAGCAGTGAGACTTGTGATAAATCTTTCTGGAAGCTGAGAATAAGAAAACCAACAGGAGGCAGAAAGAACAGGCACATGCTGTCAAATTATCGCAAAACAGCTGGATGTCAATTTTAACTGTGAAAGTTTTCACTCTCTGGATATTCATTTTTAATCACAACCCTATGGGCTCCAAACACGAGGTATTATTTAAGCAGAAACCAAATCACATGCGGATGAATTTAAAGTAAAAAACAAGACGGTCAAGACAAATAGTAAATGTTGCCTTCACAAAGTTTCTGCTCAAATGTTTAAAGCACACAAACTTCAAAGAGTTTAAGATCTATTCAGATAAAAATATAATTTAGCAAGTAGGTGCTAGAGATGAGGATACACACCTATACAACCTCTTGCTTTCAGGAACCACCAAAGCATAAGAGTCCATTGCATATTGTCATTGCTGGACTAAAAGCTTGTTTCACGAAAAAAACATTGATTTTTAAAATATATAACTCTAGTTTCCTCACCATTTTGCTCATGTGACATTCAAATTCAACGTATCCATTAAATCGCAATCTTATAAAAATAAAGTCTGTCTTCCTGTAGAATTAGATTGGGATAGGAGACAAAATGCAACATACTGTATAGGCAACAGTGCATTTCTCAACATAAACAAAAAGAAAACCATAATTTATAAACTGCAAATACATTTTTATAAAATATCAAGAACCAAAAGTTCACCATACATGGGTCCAATGCGATGAGAACCCAATAAACACGACAAGAGATCAAAAAAGCAGCTATGAGTTGTATAGCTTTTCTATAACATTTGAGACTCTCTATACAGAAGTAATAAAACAGCACTAAGTTGACCAGGGCGCCCACATTATCAGCTAACTGGAAAATTAATGCAGTACCAAAAGTTGTCAGACAGCTGTCTTTCCCATAAAACATTAATAAAAGAAGTGAGCTTAAAGGCATAGTTCACCAAAAAATGAAAATTCTGTCATGAATTACTCACTCTCTAGTTGTTCCAAATCTGTATAAATTTCTTTATTTGGTTGAACACAGAAAGATATTTGGAAGAATGCTTGTAACCAAACAGTTCTTGGACCGTATTGACTACCATAGTAGGAAAAATTACAATGGTAGTCAAAAGTGCCTCATAGCTGTTTGCTGTCCTACATTCTTTAAAATATCTTCTTTTGTGATCAAAAGAACCAAAAATATATCAAGTAATTTTTCCTACTATGGTAGTCAATGGAGTCCAAGAATTGTTTGGTTAAAAGCTTTTTTCCGAATATATTTCTAACAAAGACATTAATACAGATTTGGAACAACTCGAAGGTGAGTAAATGCTTTTAATTTACAAATCACATTTTAAAACAGCAAAAACATCAACTAATTGCAAATAAGAAAAGAAGAGACTTGGGTACAAGACAGATAAGAACAACAGGGAAAATCCTGTTTAAATATTGACTTTGTTATGAGCCAACTTCGTTCTTAAATTCCTTAAGGGGAAATAAAAACAGGCATTCAACAGATGATAAACAGATGCTGCAACACAATTACAATTACAGCACTTTTAAGCAAAAGTGCCCATTTGCAATACTTTTAATCTCACTATCTACCAAAAATTTAAATAAAGGTTTCCATCTTAAAGGTGTGATGAACTGGGCTTATTTATTGTTTTATACTTATGACGTTCGCGTGGTTTTTACATTCAAAAACATCAAAATCATAATAGGCTATTTTCTACCCGGGTTTAGAGGCCAGCTCGACAAACAATCGGTTTGAATGGGCGTTCCGCCATGAAGACTTGGAAGTAAACGCCCACTGCTATGATTGGATAGCAGTTCGCGTAGTAAACTTAGATGGAGCCTTCTGTGAATTTGGTTAGAGACGTAACGTTAGGTTACACATTTACACATACACGTGTGGTTCTCTTTCAAGCATACGTTTCGGTGTCTCACTATAGGATACGCCCCTTCAGCATATTCCTCAGAAGCCCTATTACATTACGCCAACCCCTATTGGCTGGCAGACATGACGCATGTGTCTGGGGAGTGGCTCCGCACGCAGCATAAAAGGAGCGGCACAACGTCATTGCGTCATTCAAAAACCTCTTCTCGATTCACTCCAGAAGCCTTTACTACCTGATAACCATCAATGGGCCTCCACGCTGGTTGCTGGTTAGATGGACGGGTACTGGACTACTAATTGCTGGTAACCACACCGCTTTTCGTTTAATTTCTCAATTCGCACTCCAGCTTATTGTAGGCATTTCAGCACCCAATGATGGCTGCAGCAATGCAGACTGCTTCGGGTAGCGAGGGCGAGGGCGAACTCTCACGGTTGTGCACATGCGGGAATAAGATCTCATGCAGGGACACACACCAGGTCTGCTCTGCATGTCTTGGACTGAAACATGCACAAGTGGCAATAGACGTTCCCGGCTCTTGCAAATACTGTGCACGCTTCACCACGAAGAGCCTTCGCCGCAGGCTAGCATGCCAAGCTAGCCTGTCAGGCCAGGATCCTCTTGTGTCACCTAGCCCTGCTCCGACTGTCACTCCGCAGGTATACATTCCTGTAGAGTTGCCCACCAAGGCGTCTCTATCCTGGGGTGCTAACCCGACATTGCCGTCTAAAGCGGATCGGTTTCAGTCTACTATGACCGAGTGTGCTTACAAGGCGGTAGCTCTCTCAGTCAGGGCCCTTAACACTATCTCTATGCTAACCGCATACCAAGCAGAGCTGCAGGACGCAGTGTCTACCACACCAGGTCAGACACAGTGGGAAGAGACCTGTGTCGTCTCCGATCTCTCCCTCCGTCTGCAGAGATGTGCAGTTCAGGCCGGGGGCAAAGCGATGGCCACGATGGTCATTCAGGAGAGAGGATGCTGGCTTAACTTGGCTAATCTCTCTAACAGGGACAAAGAAGCCATACTGGGCGCTCCGGTTGTCTCAAGAGGGTATTTTTGGCACTGCTCTGACACGGATGCAAAAGAGATGCGAAGAGAAGAAAAGAAAAAGGACGATGAGGCTCTGCAGCTCTTGTTTGCCTAGAAAGACACAGACTGCGCCGCCACGGCCGCCACCGCCGCCTCCCCAACAGTTTAAAACGACGCTGCTGTTGGATCTGGCTTCAGCGAAGCACGTAAGTGAGATTCACACACTCTCTGTGAATCCTGCATGTATGCAATTTATGCAGGGGGATGAGGGGGTTCTGCTGAAACCGAACCCTGCTTTTATGTCATTATTTTATGCCAAAGGCATTAATTCTATTGTTCCCCTTGAGCTGAGGGCCTTTTATCCTCCACCTTTTGCATCTTCGGATCAGCAAAAGTTGAATTCTCTATGCCCAGTGTGTGCCTTGCGGATTTATGTAAATAGGACTGCAGGGTTCCGATTGAGTGATCAGCTGTTTGTATCTTGGGCTAAACCGAGGAGGGGGAAGCCGATCACGAAACAGCAAGTATGACATTGGATAGTGGAAGCAATTTCTTTGGCCTATTCCAGTAAAGGTCTTGCTACCCCATCGGGCTTACGTGCACACTCAACTCGGGGGATGTCAACTTCATGGGCTCTCTTTAAAAGAGTCACTATACAGGACATTTATGAAGTGGCGAGCTGGTCTTCGCCGCACACTTTTACCAGGTTTTATAAACTGGATGTTACAGCGCAGACATTTACGCATGCGGTGCTGAATGTAGGATTTTGAGTCCTCACTCATTCAGCCCCGACTTTATCTTGGTTGGCAGGCAAGTTCGAAAAAGGCTATCTGGCAATACGAGAGTTAGGATATCCCATAGTGAGACACACGAAACGTGCGTAACCCCGGTTCTCTGATAGCATTAAGCAAGGTGTCTCACCAGATCACCCTCCTTGCTGTGTGAAGCGAGGAAGAGGTGTGCTTATTTTGAATGACGCTGTGCCGCTCCTTTAATGCTGCATGCGGAGCCACTCCCCAGACACAAGCGTCATGTCTGCCAGCCAATAGGGGCTGGCGTAATGTAATAGGGCTTCTTAGGAATACGCGGAAGGGGCGTATCCCATAGAGAGACACCTCACTTAATGCTATCAGAGAACCGGGGTTACGCAAGTAACCTATAGTTTTCTATTGTGCGTGCATTAGTGTGCATGTAGAAAGACTACACTAAGGGATGAGGCAGAAGCCGATTCGATTTTTATCTCCTTCGGTAGATAAAGGGAACAGCGCGTAACCCCGGTTATGTTATCAGATATGTTATTGCTCTATGCACCATCTGCATTTGCACAGAATACTTACGACCGGTGCGATCAGATTCTGATAACATAATGCATCAACAAACAAAATGTTCAGCGTTAATGCAGCGTGTTTAATTAAAATGGCCAACATCTTCAAAGATCCTGCTTGAATTCATTTATATGAGTGCCACCTCTGGTTTAGATGGATCAGCAGCATCCAGCAGTGAGCTGGCCGCAGTTTCCCAGCATCTCATACTGTTGGACTGTCTTCGCTTATACGCATGGGTTATTTATACAGCAGTGGCTTTTAATAGCTCGCTTCGCCCCTGCACTCCATCCTTCTGCTGCGCACACACACTGCTGCAGTGATCTAGACTCAGCACATTGAACAAGGTGGGGAGAGGAGAGAGGCTGATATATACATGAGCTTTTTATAAATAGAAATAAAATCATGTGAGAGGGCCATAGCCTTAGATTAGCATACAGACATATTACTCACCTTTTACTGCAGTTTACGCAGCACCATATGTAGACAATACACAGATGTACAGTAATAGTTACAGTAGTCCATGCAATGCCGTATCCCACAGTGCACCATGATTTCACCAGCCTGCTAGTGGTTTTATCTTTAAAGCAATTTTGATTATTTTAAAACAATATGCAGTAGAGGGCTTCTGAATGGTCCTACTATTATAGAGAATGTGAAGCTTACGTCACGCCATATGTTGCAGTGGCGCCGCCATAATAATACTCCACAGCTATTATTGTTTTGATATGTCCCGTTACTTGTTTTGTTTGATATATGGAGAACTCGAAAGTGAAAGAACCATGGGCTTTTCCTGAACGACTCTGCTTAATGCTATAGCAGTTTTTAACACAGCAAGACCGACCTACCATAGTTATAATTCCTAATCAAACCAGAAAAACAAAACACTGCATTGAACGCACTAGCAGCCATCCTCCCAAGATGGCGCAACATTCAACGCGGCGTGACGTCGATTAACAAGCTCTTTAGGCCTGCTGTACTGCACGCACTTTTAATGAGTCGCTATTTTACAATTTAAAAGAAAAATAGAAAAGTGTGTATCCAAACCATCTCGAGTCATGGATATCAGCAAACCTGACGGGTTAAAGCTGTGGGATTCCCTCTCTGACCTTCAACACGAGGATATATTATTACGTCTGTGAACAAACTGCTCCTGACAAACATTACACAGCAGTCATACAAAGCAGGGTGTTTATAAATTGATATCATTCTGCCATCTAGTGACTGAAATGTGCAAAGAACATTATTGCATTTTGGTCAATAAAAAACGTCAATATATGCCTCCAAAGGATTGTTTTCTCTCAAGATGTACACCAGTAATGTTTTTCTCTAATGCATTTATATATAAATGTCCTCATTTAACTAAAACTTAAGATAATGATTGTATGTGAAATTAGGCCTGTATGTTATAATGAGATTAGTGATCAGTACATTGAGAGTGAGGACATCTGTGAGTACTGTATAAATACGACCATCAACATATTTTGTTGCATTCACAGTTTTATTGGTAGTTGGTATGGCAGATATAACAGGGAATATGAAGTGTACAAAAACGCATATAAAATGGCATCAAAACTTAAATTAAATCTTCCGAACAGTCGTAAAATTGTAGAAATCTAAACTTACTGTAAAACTACTGCTTACATTTGTAATACTCATTTCTACAGTATTATCACATGGACTGAATGGGACACGTTGATTGACATGTGGAACAAAGGTTGGTCAACCTAGCCTCACTGTAGTTTCTTGGCTGCCCTGTTTTTTAGCT
Source organism: Triplophysa rosa (assembly GCF_024868665.1). Classification (NCBI taxonomy): domain Eukaryota; kingdom Metazoa; phylum Chordata; class Actinopteri; order Cypriniformes; family Nemacheilidae; genus Triplophysa; species Triplophysa rosa. The sequence continues at coordinate 3,912,116 of NC_079895.1, forward strand.
TTTTTTGCTGGAGCAGAAGGTCAATGTACAGGCAGTGATCCAGAACCGATGAAGCGCAGAGAAGACCACCTTGCAAACCAGCGGAGAAAATATCTTGTCCTGAAAATACATTTTTGTATAAGAAATATAGGTAGACCACACAAGAGATGCTTTGGATTAACAATAAAGTACTTCAGTATTACCTGACAGGTAGGGGTTCTTGATCGGTGTGTTGCATCTGATCTTGGCGATGTTCAGCAGCTGGTATCTCTCCAGACTGTGCTCTGCAGACAGCATGGATCCATTTGTGGCACCAAGTCCATGCATGTTGATGGGACTGACTGCATGCATCATCAGCAGCAACTACAAAGAACAGAAATCCAAAACGGGTATTTACAAGGGTGTAACTTTGGTTTGAGAAGTGGGGGGGACACAAAATGGCGGAAAAAGTTTTTGATTTGAATCACCAATTAAAAATACCTATGTTTTGAGTTGTTTTTGATTGTTTAAATTGATTAAACCATGAAACCAAAAGGTGTTTTTATTGTGTAGCAAAAGTTGATGTTCATGAAGCGGGAAAATGCGATTGACTGAGAAGCGGAGGAAAACTTGGCTTGTAAACCTGAATCTGCGGTCGGAAGGGGACGAGCCAGATGACTTTCTAAAATGCTTAACGAGGTTTAACGTACCTAAACAACGACCAGGGAAGCCCACGTTTCGGTCAAGCCTTGTCATAAACACTAACTGCTGTTAAAAAAACTAGTCCTTATCAAACGAAAAAAGTAATAAATCACGCGTTGCCTTTCTTCCCCATAGAAGTCCAACATAGCCTACCGAAACAACGACCACGTAAAAACAAATTTCTATTAAATTCAAATCAAAACCATGTGATTGAAAACAGTGATCTTTTTTAGCGTGTGCACGCGACGCGCGCATCGACACAGGCAGGCAGACTCTCTGTGTCCTGCTCGGTCTACTTCTCCGTGGCGATGACGGCGTGTGGTTAAAAAATCATTACAAACAAATTTGAAAGTGAGGGGGACACGAACGGGATTTTGAAAAGTGAGGGGGACATGTCCCCCTGTCCCCAGTGGAAATTACGCCCCTGGGTATTTATAACGCAAACACACTTTTCACCTGTATCATCAACAGCTAGCACTCGATTATGAAAATGTACCTTCTCTCTCAGCTTGGGGAAGTGAACACAAGCCCAGTCAAAGAGATGGTTGGCAAATCTCATCTTGTACTTTTCATATTCTTCTCCTCTGTCCATCTCAGCCATGTTGTTCCATTTTCCAAACCACTTTGGATTGACCATTGTATGAATCACCATACGTGACTGTCCTAAAAACAATAACAGCAAAACATTCAAGTTACAAGCATACACATGGGTTTTTAGGTGGAAAGAGAAATTAAACATGTAGGGAGGAAAAGGTTAACCTGGGAAGCGAGTGCATGAGGTGGGATCTCTAGCAGAAGGGAAGGACATGTACATCATGGGAATATTATCAGGTGCATCCTCCTTGTCTAAATCAAAGTACTCTTCCAACCTAAACAATACAAAACAAGATCTTATTGTTCATTTTTCTCACAATCACTTGAACTGCTTTAACTTTTCACATACACTTCATCCATGTTGTTTGTCTTAAAGAGTCGCATGTTGGTGGATGAGATGCCCAAATCTTCCTCAGTGCCATTAAAACCTGCAAACACCTGGAAAAATGCTTTGCCTGGTTTCAGAGTATGAACATAATTCTGAATGCCTGCGAAGAGATATAAATCAGGTTATTAATCAAAATATGAATGATAATATGTGCACATGAGTCATTACAGTAAGATCCGGTCACTTACCAGGATGAGCCTGGACCTCTGGAGGCAGAAGTTTCCTGAAGGTGTTGAACATTCCAGCATTTGAAACAATCACTGGAGCCTTAATTTCAACTTCTCCGTCTGTCTTTACGGTCACTCCTGATCAGAAAAATAAACAAGAGTTTTAAGAATAAATCATACAGAACTGGATTTGTGAAATCATACTGAGATGTTTGTCGGGTTTAACAACCGTATGCGTTTTCTTTTTCATCATCTTCCATCTGTCTCTTGCCGCTGTAAATTGTGTATTCTTTTCTCTCTTTTCCTTTTCCAATAACTACAGTGTCCACATCAGCGTCCTGCTCAGCGAAATGCACCTGGCCGTCAGTGATCAGATCCAATGCCACCTTCAAGAATCCGTTCTCGTGAAGTTGCCCAACATAATTGAAGCCTTTAAAAGATTGATGTTACATCATCGAAAGACATTCAGCATTTGATCAAGTATAACAGATTCAGAACTCCATTAATATCTTACCAGAGTCAAACTCGAAGCCCTTCACACTGAATGTCTTACACAGACCTCCAGCCTGCTCATCTTGCTCCAACACCAGAACTTTCTTTCCTAGTTTGGCTAAAGTTGCGGCAGCCGTCAGGCCACCGACACCACTGCCGATCACGATCACATCCAGATTTTTGGGCACTTCAAACTCGTCAAATTCTGAAGGTAACACAAGATGGAGTGTTAGTTGTTAGCACATACTGCATGTTATCTGTTGCTTTATAGCATAGAATACTTCTAGGTTAAATCTCTCTCTTACCTTTTCTAAGGACTTCTTTTTCTTTTGGTCTAAATCTAGTGGTCCCGGAGAACTAATGGATCCACTGCACAGTCCACTTCTCCTGCCAAACAGGTACCAGTATGTGCCACGAGCATAGTCCACGAACCATTCGGAGAAGAGCAGGAACCAACTCATCTTTACTCGCTGGAGGTTGAAACGTTGCGAGAGGATTGACTGGACATGAGTACCAGCAGTCTAGTTTGACGAATATTGGCGTGTCTGGATTCAATCAGATCTGCCGACTGATTGCTTTAGTTTCTTTTGTTGTTTTGCATATAATGTGAGTAAATGTTCAATGCAGATTGTTCTGTTGTCAAGTGATTAAATCAGCTTGACCGTCCCTCCACCATCCACTTCTTGTAAAAGAGACAGTTGAATGTGGTCAAATGTCCCCCATAAACTTATCAGGAAATCAAAGAAAAAATATAAAGTCATGGACTTTCTCTTTATTATCACTTATTACACGGCGCTCTCGAATGCTTGATTCTGATTGGCCAGTTGCGACATTCCAAGGGTTGTTATTCTCAGATAACAACCGCTCGAAACTAATAACACCCAGTAATCCGGATGCTGCAAATCATTTTAACAGGTGCAGTTTAATATTGCACAAAAGTAAACATAAATATGTCTTTTAATCACATACAGTATATGACATTATATTTACAAATAATTAAACCAAATTGAATGTTCGTGACATTTGAACGTCGTTTCTTACCTTAAAACCGAAAGTAAACTGCTTTTCCTCGAGGAAGGTCTGCATTCAGTAAAATTGAGCTAATAAAATATTTCATGTCCAGTTTTTTTCTCATGTGGCAAGTAGCCGTGTAATAAGTGGGATAATGTACACGCAGCCGGCTGTTATCGCGAAATAAGCCCCTTCAGTGTGATACAAGATTAGCTGACACACTGTCAGGGCTTATTTCTGCGATAACAACAGGCTGCCTGTACATTATCCCTTAATCAATACTTTATGTGACCCTGGACCACAAAACCAGTCTTATGACTACATTTTTGTAAATTGAGATTTATACTGAATAAGTAAGCTTTCAATTCATGTATGGTTTGATAAAACAGGACAATATTTGGCCGAGAACAATTTGAAAATCTGGAATCAAAATATTGAGAAAAACACCTTTAATATTGTCCACTAGAGGCGCCGTAGAAGGCCATTGCTAAGGTTTGTTTTAACGCTCTGTTGGTTTACCCGATGAACCCGAAAGTGGAAATTCTAAGATTTACATAGTCCATTTAGTAGGGATTAACAATATCGATATCGTGTTATCGCAATAGCAAAATTGTCTCAATATTATCGTGGTCACATGACTGTATGAAACAATAGGTCTTCCGGTTCTAACATAGAGAATGTTAGAAAAAATAATAGTTACCTTTGGCAAGATCCATCTGGTGCAATTATTTTATTTTATAAAAGGGATTTTTAGGTCATTTGACCCATGTCATACTAGAACTCATACCTCTAAGCAACAGTTATAATTAGAGGATAAAAAAAAGAGGATGCTTGTGGAACGTTTCCAAGTCATCATTTTAAATACCGCAATAAATACCGTACCGTGGACTTTATACCAAGGTATTATCGTGCAGTGAGATTTTTATATTGTTACATCCCTACCATTTAGGGAAGTCGTGCTACTCGGCGGCCATGTTTGCAATGCACCTCCGGGCAGTTATTGCGTAATTCAAACAAGAGTGAATGGGGAATATTGATATTTCTACAATCGCCGGCTAAAATCCCAATTAAACGACAAATTTAAAAACAACATTTAAAAATGACATAAACTGTGCAATAACGTTTGTTTCCTATGATCAAATTGTGCTTAAAAACCATTATTTTTCATGTTGCTTTAGATACTACACATGCGCAAAGCTTCGCTAGGGCAGCCATATTGAGCGTTGAGTGACGCATCTTGTTAATATTAATATCTTTGATAAATACCAAACTTGAGTGGGTGATTGCCGAAGAGCGGGCAGCAGCGAGCGATGTTTGTAGGCGTGTTTCCGGAAGATTTTGTTTGTGATTTTGCTGCATCCACTAACAAAAAGAAAGTTTTGATATATTTACGGTAAGAAATTCACAAAATATCTTTATGGAACATGATCTTCACTTCATATCCTAATGAATAAAATCAATAATTTTGACCCATACAATTTTGCGACTTATGACTGGTTTTGTGGTCCAGAGTCACATATTGATCAATGGAAGTGAGAGATTAGGCACAGCTCATTGATTACCTTTAAAAATATGTATTATTTACACTGATAGTGATGGCATTGTTTGTGGAGAGAGCTGAGTCTGCAAGACACAAACATCATGAATGCAACGTTTGTAAAATGTTGTTGAGGACTATGGACAAACTACCGTATCAAATACTGCCGTTCTGTCATGATCACAGAGAGGGATTTGAGCAACTGAGTATAATAGAAATGAATGCTAAAATGCCTAAAAATGAAAAGAAAAATGACACTGAAATGAAGATGTTTAAGGAGGAGTGCAGTTTTATAAGGAGGTGAGGGGTCAGGCTGATGCACTGGGACTTTTGAGAAACGCAGTGTTAGTTACTTCAAAAGAGTGTACTAGAACGTATACAAAAAGACAGTTTTATCATTTAAAGGAATTAAACTTAAAGTAGCTCTTCAGCTATCCTCTGGTTTGTCATATGAAGTGAGGCCGGTTTGTTGCACGATTTTAGAGTTCTTGAAATACAATGTATGCAACAAGTTTTATGTTACACATCATATTTAGTATCAAGTTCAACAACCATTTAAATGTGTCAGTCTTTCGTGGTAAGCCTATAGCAAGCATAGGAATACGGAAAATGACCTGAGAGGAAAGAGAAGCACTTCCTTTAAAGCCAGTGAACATTATAAATATGACACCAAACTAATCAAAATCACTGTTTGGAAACATGTTTTAAAACAGGTAGCCCCACCCCAAACTCATTCCGTTGGCTAAGTTATGTCTGTTCCAGGTGGACAGAAATGACACACCTCCATTCAGTAAAATCTGGACTAATTGAAGAATTCTTTGTTTTATTCTTGAAGAATATATGTTTAATGGGAGTAGAAAATATTGCAACAGATTTTTCGCGTAATGGTGTCGATAGTTCTTTAACCATCTTAAATCTGGAAAAGAACCAAACAAGCTACTTCCCTCTTCGTGGCTGTAACTTCCTTCTTCAGAAACCGATCATCTTTTCTTCCTACCAGCATTTACGCATCCTTTTGTTCCTAACTTCTTTATTTAATTTTACTTTAGTAAAGATTTTCTTCATTTACTAGAGGAGATATACAGAAGAATGCTTGAGCCGCTGGTACACAGTAAAAGTGGAAGGTGATTTTTACTACCCAAAAAGACGAAAGAAGCACCATGAAGTCATATCTTAAAAGTAGTCCGTGTGACTTGTGCACTATATTCCTCCGCCTACTGATGTTTGAAAAAAGCTCACATACTGTATTTATCACTAGACACAGATGATGACACACCAACAAATGGGAAATTATGAATTAGATTTGAGAGGTACTGCTGAGGTAACATCTGCTGGCTTTCTTAAAAGTAGTCAACATTAAACTTTATCATACGACTATAGAGAAAAATAATAATTGATTTGATACATATGGGGGGGGGGGGCTGTTGGTACACAGTGCCTAAACACCCTGAACCCCACCATCACCCCCAAAAGTAGGCCTTACTTCACTTTGCTTCCTCTCTCTCTCTTCCTGTTGCGTGTACCGTTTCGTTGCTTTCTATGCTAAGTAACTGTGATGTGTTTCAGGAAACCAGAATCTTCTCACATCCACCCATGACGGTTGTACGTCTCTAGGGCTGCATTAAGTAAGTAAAGAAAAAATGGTTTTCTTTTGTGTGGCATTACTTTTATCACATGGGAATTATATTATATTTGTATCATTATTCTTACTGTACTGTATTATCTGTACGGTAGATTTATTCACATAAGTGTAATTTTGGAACTGTTCAGAATCTGCAACAATGTGTTGACTAATCGCCTCATGCTAATTTTTATAAAGTATAAATGAAAATAATGTTATTGACTGTTATGTTGATTTACAGTGTTTGAAATACAAATTTGGCACATCGGGTTTCAGTCAGTCATCAATAACTTATTTAATGAATAATACCTGTTTATCCATTTCCATTTACAACTTTGACTAGTGTTTTGAAGAATTATGGCATACTTTACCACCTACATTATTTTAAAAGGATAGTTCATTTAAAAAAATGAAACGAACACTTGCTCGCCCTTTATCATGCCGACACAAAAGATGTTAGGCTGAATGTCTAAGCTGCTTTTGTCCAGTTTTAAAAAGTGCGGTATGTGCGTATGTAGCTTATACATCAAATCTGAAGAGTTTAAATTAATTCATGAAGCTTTCAGACGCTCTCTCTTAATGATAAAAACAAGAATCACATTCACAAACCACATTTACACTGATGCACTCCCACACAGAGTACTGGCTTACAAAGTTAAAACTCTCAGAACGCATTGCATGTTTCCATTGTAGAGATTTGGGTTAAGGTGCGCAGTGAGGAGCTAACCGAGAAAGTGTTTTCTGCCAAAATGTCATTTTTTGGGTGAACAATTCCTTGTTGCCATGTATGGGAAAAGAAGAAGTGGGTGAATTCTCTATTCTAAATCAAACTGGAAGCTTCATGTAAGTAAAAATAGTAGTGTCTTTCTTACCGCTTCATCTTGCTGTAGACAGAGATAAATATATGTTTGCGGGCAACAAACTGTCACATGATGGTGATGGCGATTGGGATGAAAAAATAAATGTCAAACAAGCCGTCTGACCATCTATAGTAACCGCTCCTCTTCCTAGATGTGTCACCACATTGAGTTCTGCTAAAACTTGTAATCGCAGTTTTTTTAAATTGACACTTTTTTTGTGTGTGCAACACCCTGCACAGCGGTTGCAAAACTGCACATATAGTGCATGCCGTACACCATATTTAGAGATCATAAGTCAACAGCAATAGCACATTCAGAAAGGTACTTCTTTATTTGAATTAGGGTGTGGGTGCTAAATGTGGTTGTTTGGAGAGCAGAAACACAGATGCAGAGCTGTAATAACAAGAAATTCTGCTTACATTAGGAAATGCTGCAATCGGTTTGTCTGAGGGGACTTCTCCTGTTGTTGGTGGGAAAACATGGTAGGTATATGACCAGCGCTTTAACTGGACTTATATCTAAGCCTTAGCTGAAGGACTATGTTTCTCTTCCCAAAATGTATAGTATCTCTCACAAATAAATCCAAATAAATTGTTTAACGATTAGGTTAAAACTTGTTATGTTTCTTGTAGTGTACACAAAGGAGCAATGCTTAAAAGCTTCTGTAAACTCATGCGGAGACTGCATCAAATCTGGGCCTGGCTGTGCCTGGTGTAAAGAGTTGGTAAGTTCAATAGTGGGAAACATATAACACATTTTATTTAGCTTCAGAGAACTGTCTAAAGTCCGTCTTGTTTTAACCGCAGAATTTCACCAAGCCCGGAGAGCAGGAAGCAGTACGTTGCGACACTGTTGCTGTGCTGAAAGAGAAAGGGTGCTCATCTATAATAGACCCCCAGAATAACTTAAACAAAATTTCAATCAAGCCCCTGAAGGCTGGCTCTAATCCAGTACAAATCTATCCACAAGAACTAGAGCTGAATCTTAGACCAGGTAGGGTTTACTCAGAAACTGTCAAAGCAACGAGTTCTTTTTTACTGTATGTAAGTTTGTTCATATTTAGACAACTTTAAAAACTAATGTGTCGCTTTTTTAGGGAAACCCCACACATTTACGCTAAATTTTCAAAGGGCTGAAGGCTATCCTGTGGACCTTTACTACCTGATGGATCTCTCGTACTCTATGAAAGATGATCTGGAGAATGTTAAAAAGCTGGGATCAGATTTACTCAATGAGCTTAAGAGAAAGACGGGCAATGCCAGAATAGGTGATTCAATATGAAATACATTTTCTAACCACCACATTAAAACACACAAAAATAGGCAATTTCTAATACCGAATCCATTTTAGCTCGTTGGTTATAGAGGGACAATATCTCAAAATAACAAGTAAAAGATGTTGCATCGTGTATATTGTTTAAACTGTGTTAAAGTAACAATGGAAACAGGAAATTAAAAATGTATAAATCAGCACAGAGTTAAAGAAATGCATTTTGTTTTATACCGTTGGTGTGACACGTTCAAACAAGTGCCCCCTTCAAAAAATATGTCCAAAGATGTTCAAATGATTGTATCTCAGCAACAGGTTTCTATAGAAACATAACATTCGAAAGCGAGGACATGCCTTTGACCTTCTTTTTTACTCTGTTGTATGAATCTCAAAGTTTTTATTCTGGCTCAAAGTGACTCACGGTTCGCACAAGGATAATGTCAATACATTCACGAAGCTGTTTTTCTAACGCAGGCTTTGGTTCATTTGTCGACAAGACTCTTCTTCCATTCACGGACACCAACGAAGTGAAGCTCCAAAGACCTTGTACTGACAAAAGTGAACCATGTCAGCCAGCCTTTGGCTTTCAGCATGTACTTTCTCTGACTGCCGATGGAAACACATTCAAAGATATGGTAGCCAAGCAGCACATATCTGGAAACCTGGACCCACCAGAGGGAAGTCTGGACGCCATCATGCAAGCTGCTGTCTGCATGGTGAGAGCTTGCTTTATGGTGTTTCTTGCAATATTTCCATTTCTAATATTATTATTTTAAAGAGGACGCTTTTTAAAATAACGTTAATTTTAACCTAAGAACATAAAAATGACATTTTATATTTATTTTGAGATTTTGCAAAAATATTACCAAAATTTGGGGTAATGTTTAAATACTGCTTAATATCCTAAAGAATTGTATTTTCTAGGAATAAATGTTGGGATGAATTTGACAAATGCGGTAAACATTACAATTGTGTATAAATTAAAAGGAATGAGATTAACTTGTCCTCCTACCATGCTGCAGAAAGGGACCTAATTTTAAATCTTAAGTATCACAGTTTTCCACCAAACAGATGGAAAGTCAACAGAGGGTGATACGTGTTCATTTTAAGTTAGATAAAACCATATCTAACAGTTTAAAAACTGTGCCACTCGCAAGGTACAAGATGACGTCCTTCATCATTCAAGTAAATACAAAGCAAAATGTATTACCTGTGCACAGAAAGAGATCGGCTGGGGAAACAGCACTCGGCTGCTGGTGCTGGCCACAGATGATGGCTTCCACATGGCTGGGGACGGTAAACTCGCTGCCATTCTGGAACCAAACCAAGGAACTTGTCAGCTGGTCGGCAACAAGTACAGCAAGAGCAACGTCTGGGTATGATTTACTTTTGGGCAGACACTGAAACGTACAAATTTAGGAAATTGACGGCATCATATAAATGCCGTTTTCTACACAAACACCAATCACCCAGCAAATAGTCCTTTACAGTACAGTTTAATAAAGACAATTATAATTTATATTTATAAATCCAGGTGGGACTAATGAAAGTAAAGCCAACTTTAACAAGTGTGAAAATATCAGTGTCTTATGTACTAAAATCATGCTGTCCAAAAAAATCTATTTTCAGGATTACCCATCTGTTGGTCAGATAGCTCGGAAGCTAGAGGAGCAAAATATACAACCAATTTTTGCCGTCACCAAGAAAATGGAAAATGTGTACAAAGTAAGTAAAACATGCTTGCTTGGAATGTAATAGTTATTTTATGTTTTCTCTTAGAAACAATACAATTTGCTGGTCCTTTCGCAAGCAAAAATTGTCTAATAAAGGCATGGGATGTTTTCAGTAAATGTATTTGAAGATGTTGGTGTTCCAAGTGCCAAACAACACATGCTTTACACACACTCTGCATTATTGTTATTTTTAATAGATATTAGCAGTACTATATTGATATAATTGGTTTTATTTTCTGAAATAGAGCCTCAGTCAACTGATCCCCAAGTCAGCTGTTGGAGTGCTTTCTGACGACTCGGGCAATGTGGTTAAACTGATTGTGGATGCATACAATGTAAGAAATGATTGTAAGTTTTATAAGTCTCATGAGTCAATTTTCAAAGCAGACCTATTTGATCCTTTTCCTTTTGGTATTTAAACAGAACTTAACCTCTGAAGTGATTATGGCCCATGATTCCCTCCCAAACTTCATATCTATAAAATACACATCCAACTGTACAGATGGAGAAATGTTCAGTGACAGGGGGAGATGTGCTAATGTGGCTATTGGACAGAAGGTGAGTAACATTAGGCCAGAAACATACTTTACTCAAGTACATGAGAACAATCTCAAATGATGTAAGAAGGTAAATGGTGATGTCTTACTTTTAATACATGGGAGTAGAGGTGGGCGGAATGGCCAAAATCTATTTCACGGAATGAGTCATTTTATTTCACGGTAACGATATATTTCATGAAACAATCTCCCATTATAATTCTATATTTTATACCTCATTTTTCTTAGATTGATTTAACTAATTTATTTATTACAGTTCATTTAAATGCTCACCATAGTTAAAATGTAGGCAAGTTATGAAAATGTACTAAAGATATCAAATTAAGTTCTGATAATCAGATGTATTATTTATTCATATTTATCTTCTGGCTATATCATATACATTAGGAAGATAGCAACATATATAACAATAAAGTATGAATATGCACAAACAATGAGAGTACAGTACATGACTAGTGTTATAAACTGGTGTTCATGGGGTCTGTACTGTGGGTCTTCATCGCTCTTCACTCTCTATTAGATGAGCAATTGTGTTGCGACTCTCTCTCTTTAGGTTTGTTTATTCTCGGGCTTGTTTTTGGACTGCGAGTCTCTGGTGACTCCTCACGCGTCTCCCAAAACTGGAGGTAGAAGCGCGTCACATCAAAGCGCTCACGCGCTTGCGAGCATCATCGCGCATTTCAACGCAAGTTTCACCTTGGCTCGCCTGAAGTTAAACTTTATAAAACTATTAACAGGTTTTCAAAACAACCTGACTTCTGAAATACGTGTTGAGAATGAGCTTTTTTAAATGCTGGCACAGATCCCTGCACGAGCACTGCGGGTGAGAGAAGCGCCGGACTGGAGCGGATCACTAAACTACAGACTGAAAGAAGGTCAAAAGAATGTTTGATACGTTCATTTGTTACGGGTGGATTAATTCATTAGTTTTTTTCAGAATAGCGCCTAATTTGCAGAGCGCCGAGTTAACCAAGCCTACTTATTTACATTCCGCGGAATACACGTAATAGAAAAATCTCTTATGGTTGACATTTTATTCCGCGGTAACAGAATATTCCGTCATTCCACCCAGCCCTACATGGGAGATACTAAGTTTACAGTCCATGTTGACTTGCATGGATGACATGTTTGTGTTACAACTAGTAATGTGCACTAACAAAGTAAATAGGGTCAATTTTGTTTTCATGGGGACTTTCATTTTGCTTTTATTTTGAAGAGAAAGTTATGATATGAAAAATCGAAAAGAATGCTAAACAGAAGTTGCGATTTACTTCTTTTCCGTATCATGACGTTCTGAAATTAGAAAAAAATGTAGGGCGGGGCTTTATTTTGCCTTTCCCTTTTTGATTGGTTTGTTGTAAGTTGGCCCTGGAGAGGAGGGCTAAAAATGCCTGGCCATTGGACAGTCAGTATAGTCCTACCTATTTTTTGTTGCTGATGTCATGTGGTGAAGAGTTGAGAGGGGGAGAGGAGCTTAATGTTTTTGATTAAAGATTACAAATGCAAATGAATTAAAAAAATAATGGTGTGCACGGATCAATCATTTATAATAATCACTGCAACACTGTGTAAAACACATAGAATTTTCCTGTTTGATCGCATGGTGACTTTAACAAATTATTCTTACCAAAATGTGTACAGGTGGCTTTTGATGTTACAGTGACAGCAGAGAGATGCATTAAAAACCAGACGTTCCACATTGGGCCCTTGGGCTTTGGTGAAAAACTAAAGGTGACCGTTTCAACTCGATGCGAGTGCGAGTGTGACGATACAAATAAACCTCATTCTCACTGCGGGAATAATGGAGTAGTGGTCTGTGGCGGCTGCAAGTACGATTTCAAATGATTATTTACTCCTTTCTTTTTATTTACTTATTTTAAAGGTCCAATGTGTCATTTTTTGAAAGGATCAATTGATAGAAATGCAATTTAATATACATAACTATGTCTTCAGAGATGTATAAAGACCTTACATAATGAAGCGTTATGTTTTTATTACAATAGAATTAGCTATTTCTAACTACATACATGGCAGGGCCCCTTGCGTGGAATTCGCCATTTTGTTTCTACAGTAGCACTAAACGGACATACTGCTCTACAGAGTAGGGCTGCACGATAACATTTACATTTACATTTAGTCATTTAGCAGACGCTTTTATCCAAAGCGACTTACAAAGAGTATAAGGAGCAATAAGCGATATGTCATACAGGAGCAATAATGCAATAGGTGCCAATACAAAGTTACTAGTTTTAACAAAAGCTAGACCACTACCTGTTGAGAGAAAGCGAGAGAGTTGGTGTTTTGTTTTGTTTTTTTTCATTTGTCTGTCAAGTATTCACAGAAGAGGTGGGTTTTAAGTAGTTTTTTGAATGTTGTGAGAGATGTGGTTGACCGGACCGAATTAGGAAGAATGTTCCACCAGGAAGGAGTTGTGAATGAGAATCAGCAGGAAAGCGATTTCCTGCCCTTATGGGAAGGCAGTACAAGACGCCGCTGGTTTGCTGAACGCAGGGATCTTCATGGGGTGTAGGAGTGTAGGAGGGTGTGAAAGTATGTCGGTGCAGATCCAGTGATAGTCCTGTAGGCAAGCATTAGTGACTTGAATCTGATAAGGGCTTCAACCGGTAGCCAGTGGAGGGAGATGAAAAGGGGCGTCACATGAGTCCTTTTGGGCTGTTGGAAGATGAGGCATGCTGCTGTGTTCTGAACCAGCTGGAGCGGTTTGATAGCCTTTGCAGGAAGACCAGCAAGGAGAGCATTGCAGTAGTCCAACCTTGAGATTACCAGGGCATGGACAAGGAGTTGTGCCGCATGCTCAGTGAGATAGGGTCTAACCTTTCTAATGTTGAATAAGGCATATTGGCATGACCGCGTTGTCTTTGCAATGTGATCATTGAAGGACAGCTGTTCATCAAATATGACTCCGAGGTTCCTGGCTGTTTTGGAAGGAGTGATTGTGGTATCGCCAAGTCGGATGGTGAGATCGTGTTGCACCGTGGGGTGTGCCGGAAACACGAATAGTTCTGTCTTGGCAGGGTTCAGCTGGAGGTGATGCTCTTTCAACCAAGCCGAGATGTCCTCTAGGCAGGCAGTAATGCGAGCTGCTACAGTGGTATCGTCTGGGTGAAACGAGATGTAGATCTGGGTGTCGTCAGCATAACAGTGATAGGAGAAGCCGTGTGCCCGTATGATAGGTCCCAAGGATGACGTGTAGATGGAAAAAAGTAGCGGTCCAAGCACCGATCCCTGAGGGACCCCAGTGATCATGTGGTGGGCAGTGGACAGCGAGCCCCTCCATGACACCCTGAAGGATCTGCCGGAGAGGTAGGATTTGAACCAGCGGAGAGGAGAGCCTGAGATTCCTAGTGATAACAGGGTTGCTAGCAGTATCTGGTGATTGACAGTGTCAAACGCTGCAGATAGGTCTAGCAGAATCAGGACCGAGGATTTAGATTCCGCCTTGGCTAGCCGCAGTGCTTCTGTGACCGATAGCAGTGCAGTCTCAGTGGAGTGGTTTGTTTTGAAGCCAGACTGCTTGTCATCCAGTAGTTTGTTCTGGGATAGGTAGGACAACACCTGGTTGAAAGCTGCCCTTTCAAGTGTTTTTGCAATAAATGGGAGGAGAGAGACAGGTCTGTAACTGTCGGTAGTAGAGGGGTCCAATGTGGGTTTCTTCAGTAGGGGTGTGACCTGGGCCTGTTTGAATCTGGATGGAAAGGTGCCGGTGAGCAGTGAGGTGTTGATGATGTGTGTGAGTGCAGGTGCGAGTGTGCTGGATGTGGCCTGAAGGAGATGGGAGGGTATTTGGTCAAGGGGACAGGGGACAGGTGGTGGGGTGGCAGGAGAGAAGTCTGGTGACTTCAGTGTCAGTCAGTGGGGTGAAAGAGGAGAGTTCAATGTTTGAAGTGAGGGAGGTGTGTACCGAGGTCTGAGGTGCTACGAATTGTTCGCTGATGGATGATGTTTTCTCAGTGAAAAATACAGCGAAGTCCTCCGCGGTCAAAGATGAAGTGGGTGGGGGAGAAGGGGGGCAAAGAAGAGAGAAAAGCTGCCGAGTGTTAGGCGCATTGCTTACCTTGGTGGTATAGAAAGACATTTTAGCTGTGGTAACACTAGCAGAGAAGGAGGACAGTAGTGACTGGAAGTCCCCTAGGTCAGCAAGATTCTTGGTCTTGCGCCATTTCCTTTCAGCAGCCCTGAGTGTACTCCGTTGTTCACGGAGGATGTCAGACAGCCAGGGGCAGGAGGGGGTGGCGCGGGTTGGTCTGGAGGACAGAGGACAAAGGTTATCTAGACAGGATGTAAGTGTTGAGCATAAGGTGTCGGTGGCGGTGTCAGCATCTAGAGATGCAAAGTTGGAGGGAAGAGAGGATGTGACTTTAGCAGAGAGGGTGCTAGGAGAGAGAGAGCGGAGGTTCCGTCTAAAATAAACGGGTGGTGGTGTTGGTGTAGTACATATAGGAAGGAGTATGTTGAAAGTGATGAAGAAGTGATCAGAAATGAGAAGAGATGTGACTTGAATGTTATCTGTGGTGGAGTTACGGGTGTAGATGAGATCAAACTGGTTTCCTGATCTGTGAGTACAGGCTGTGGCGAGGCGCATGAGGTCGAACGAGGCAGTGAGGGTGTGGAAGTCAGAGGCATAGGGTTTCTCTAGGTGGATGTTGAAGTCCCCGAAGACTACAAGAGGGCCGCTATCCTCCAGGAATGATGAGAGCAACACATCTAACTCTTCAATGAAGTTGTGAAGAGGACCTGGGGGGCGGTAAACTACAACAACACTGAGCTGAGTGGGAATAGTGATATTAACAGCATGGTATTCAAATAAATGGTTGTTGCATAGGGAAGATAGTGGGGAATATTTCCAATTATTGTTGATAAGCAAACCTGTGCCTCCTCCTCTTCCGGTTTGGCGGGGAGAGTGAGAGAAGGAGTAGTTTGTGGAGAGAGCAGCGGGTGTGGCTGAGTCTTCAGGACGAATCCATGTCTCAGTAAGACCAAGAATGTGAATGTCAGACTGGCTGGCAAACGCATGGGATGAAGTCAGTCTTGTTCACAGCTGACTGGCAGTTCCAGAGACCCATAGAGAGAGACAGAGGTGTAGAAGGGGATGTGTGAATGGGACGCGCGTGAAAGTGAGCGCGTCGTGCCTTGCGTCTTGGGTGAGAACGCTGTATGCGGTGGAGTACAGGAATAAACTTGAAACACATGGTGTTAGTATAGACATAAATAAAAACAAAGCTTATGTTAAATATAGTGATGTGCCTTGCTGGTGTCTTTGCTCGGTGGAGTCGCGCAGGTAGAGTCGCAGGTCTTTACACTCGTCGGTCTTCACACGAGGAGGGCTGACGCTACCGCTGACGCTTACCGCGCCAGCGCAGAGGCACTGCTTAAGTAAGTGTTGAGATTAGCGCGAACAGAATACAGCTGGAACACGCCTTCTCGATTAGCAAAACAAAGCCTGAACGACTTGAATGGGCCACGGATCAAACAGCAAACAAACTTGCTCCGTGCGTTTTAAGTGCAAAATTATAATGTCAAGCCGTAACGAGCGGCTAACGGCAATTAATTTAATGTGACTTCAGTAGCAACGGAACAAAAACGCTAACACCTTAGCAATCAGTCAACAACTAACGAATAATTAAATAAACAAGCTCAAATAATCTTAACTAACAACAGGCAACAGTCCAGTTCAACAGTTAAAACAGCTTAACAGGGTAAATAGCAGACTCACGCACTACCGCAGACTTGTGATGATATTCGCTTCTCCTGATAATTTATAATTTAATCGCGATAATTTATCGCGATACCACTAAATCCTATTGTAATCGAGCTGGCTGCGATATGCAATGTGTCGGTATTTTTTTTAATGCGTAGCTTGTCTGTGAAGCACGTCTCTGGGATCAGTAGAAATGCTGCTCGATCTAAAAGCATTGCGAGTTTGAGTCGCTTATAATGTGCATTTGAAAAAGCAACACCCGTCAAACATGATCATTATAAATATACTTCATTATCATAAAAATACCTGATGAGGCTTGAGTAACGGTGATAAAAAGATGTCCATAGACATTTCCTAGACTCTAAAACGTGTTATGGTCTTCTTCTGCAGTGCGTATTTGGAGTTTCCGCACGAGAGCGCCCTCTGGCTTCGGATGCAGCAGCATTTTCCCGTACTTCACTCAAAAGCTGTGCATAAATCACGTGATATTTATCGTCGGTTTATCGTGACAGCCCTACTACAGAGCACGTTATTTCCGTCACCAACGAAGCGATAATGTGACGACATCTTAGTCCTGTGTCAAAAAGTGCTTCGAAAGGGAGGGGTGGAGTGAGCCGTTGGTTGCAATTCGTGACCTCACCGCTAGATGCCACTAAATTTCATACACTGGGCCTTTAAATACAAAAAGTTCCACCTGGACAACTCTAATGAACACATTACATTCAAGTTGTATCCCTCATGTAGATTTCCAGTGATACTGTGTTGGGTATTATGTTACCATAAATGTCTAAACGCAGCAAAAATATCCCCCACATATCCACAGGTGTAACCAGGGTTACATAGGGCAGCGTTGTGAGTGCATGATAGGCCAAAAAGATGAAGCCTCGCTGAGAGCTCAGTGCCGGAAAGACAACGGGACGGAGTGCGAGGGAAAAGGAGACTGTGTGTGCGGACGCTGCCAATGTCACATCACAGAGGGCAACAGCCAATACTACGGCGAATTCTGTGAATGTGACGATGAGCACTGTGAAAACTTCAATAAAACACAGTGTGCAGGTAATATTTGGGGAGGGGCTCATATTTATATATGTTTTATATATGATAAATATATTTTAGGTTTTTAATATGCTCTCACGTATCATGTGTGTTTACTTTCGGCAGGTCATGGCAAATGTAAATGTGGTAAATGTAAGTGTCACGAAGGCTATGAGGGAACGGCGTGTCACTGCGCAATATCTGATGTGGCCTGCAAGACACAAGGAACCGTGTGTTACAACCGTGGCACATGTGTATGTAACCAGTGTGAATGCCAGAGGGGATACAAGGGGCCCTACTGCCAAGTATGTCCTACGTGTCAAGCCCCGTGTCAACAATCAGCGTAAGTAAACGTCATGAGTTTAAGGCAGACTTGAATAGAAAGTGCTATTTATGAGTGTGTGTTTTCATTTGCAATCCTGTCTTGACCTGTATCAGGAGTTGTGTTGAATGTTTGGCCTTTGAAAGCGGTCCGTTCGAGAAGAACTGCTCAAAAGCATGCGGTCACCTTAAAGTCAGCATGATTGAAAAACTGATCAAGGGCGACTGTCGCGTCAAAGATAAAGAAGGGTGCTGGATGACATTTACAATGACTGAGCAAGAAGGATTTGACAAGTACTTGGTCAATGTCCTAAAAAGCAGAGGTATAGATCCAGGGATAAAATGTGTACTGGTTTGTAAAAAGGTTACAGAATTTGAACATTCACGTTTGTTGTAATAGATTGTCCCGAAGGGCCAAACATAGTGGCCATCGTAGGAGGATCTCTGGCTGGTGTAGCTCTGATTGGACTCCTGATCCTCCTCATTGTCAAGGCATGCCTTTATGCAAGCGACCTTAGAGAATGGAGAAGATTCGAAAAGGACAGGAAACTTGAAAAATTATCCGTAAGTCCTGTTTTCTCTAGAATATACATAAAACATACCCTTCATTTTTAATCTTTTTGGGTGTTCAAATATAGTTACTCTGTGTACATGGGTGTGGATGTGCCTGATTTGGTTGTCATAAATATAATGATGTTTTCCCTTCTCCCACAGGGTACCAATCCATTATTCCAGAACGCAACCACCACAATTCAAAATCCAACATTTTCCGGAGATTCTTAAGGAAACTTCATGTCACAGAAAGGATGTGTACATTTAATCTATGGATCTGATCCTGCAATAAGATTGCTCTACCTTTTAATGACCAGCGTGATTTGTTTGTAAAATGTGGTTCTAGCACACTTTATATAAAATCATTTTCATCCATTCTTAAATGTAAACACTTACTCATGAGGAACATAGGTTGGCTTCTCCAATTATTAACTCAACAAAGCAGTAACCTGCAGTGTTTGCTTAGCTTTTCATTCCCTTGACGTTCTCTTTATTGGCCCTGAATTGTTCATTAATTCCAGTTTATGTGTGTGTTTGTATAGAAGCACCCTGTAAAGTCTCTTAAATATTAATAAACATATTTTATCTATTACATTTACATTTTATGCCTATCTACAGCGACTTTAGAGCTACAGGAACATTACTACTGTGCATTATATTGGAGTCTATGCTCAGGGAAGTTTCTTGATTTACTGTAAATGAAGGTCACATCATCACGCAGAGGGAAGCTGTTGACATTCTGACATAACAGAGCTTTCTACTAGCACAAAGACACATTGAAACCGTACATCAGAGGTTCTCAAACTTTTTCAGGCCTGTCTTGTTTTGGGTGCATTACTTTGTGGGCCCCCAAAGAAAATTCATGACACAAAACATATCTAAAACTTAGAATCTCAAAATTAAAATGTGAAAACACTTTAAAATCATCCAATGCTGAATGGATCCATTGCACAAAATTTATGTTAAATTCTGTGTTTTATAAAAACAGTGGTCCTACCTGGCACCATCCCCCAATTTGAGAACCACTGCTATAAATATTATACATGAAAGTTATAAATGAATGAACACAAGTTTATTTTTTGTAACACTACAATTAAGTTGCATCTGTTAAAGTTAGTTAAAGGAACAGTTCATCCAAAAATGAAAATTCTGTCTACATTTATACCCTCAAGTCTTTCCAACTCTGTATAAATTTCTTTGTTCTGAACACAGAGAAAGATATTTGGAAGAATGCTTGTAACCAAACAGTTCTTGGCCACCATTGACTACCACGGTAGAAAAAATTGCTTTATAAATTTCTTTGTTCTGTTGAACACAAAAGAAGATATTTTGAAGAATGTAGGAAAGCAAACAGTTCTGGGGAACTTTCGACTACCATTGTCAGTTTTCCTACTATGGTAATATATGGCAGCCAAGAACTGATTGGTTACAAGCATTCCTCCAAATATCTTTCTCTGTGTTTATCAGAACAAAGAAATTTATTCAAATTTGGAACAACTTGAGGGTGAGTAAGTGATGACAGAATTTTCATTTTTGGGTGAACAGTTCCTTTAATGCACTAACATGAACAATTAACTAACATTAACAAATGCTGAATAACAAACAGTTTTAGTCATTGTTAGTTCATGTTAGCTAATACGTTTACTAATGTTAACAGAATACAATATTATTATAAAGTGTTACCATTTTTTAAAACCAACAAGACAAATGTGTCATTGCAAATGATCCCTAGCTGCCTTGTTCCATCAGATTTAGGACAGAGCCAAGAGAACAGTACAAGGCTGAGCCCCAGCGTCATTTGAAGCTTATTACACTCTGCAGAACATTCACAAAAGCAGAATCATGGAGCTGAACTAACTGTGTTAATATGTGCCCTGCATTATGTAAGAACACATTCAGAGTCAGCACTGGTGGCTGTTCTCTAATGAGTTTGCTTAAAGAGAGGGGGGAGTGGCCACATTCTGAAGGCTGAAGTTCACCTAGACGCAATCTGGAAGTACGGAGAAAAGATAAGAAGACGGAGCCCAACACTTAGCCATCAAGGAAAGACACCTACTGCCTTAAAAAGGTAGGCATTGCTCACTGTCAATGTACTGACGTCATATTGTAACAGCTGCAAAATTTATAGCCTTCTTCTGACACACCTTAGATTTCTAATGTAAACTACGACTGATTTGTGAGCTTGTGTAACCGTAATGCCACTTTATGGTGGAATGTGTGTTGGGGGTCAGGGGAGGAGAAGGGAAGTATCTTAAAAGTCATAAATTAATAAATCCATAGGAATTTTGTTCAGCAAACGTGCCCACTTTTTTATCCATCCTGTCATTCACAAAGGCTGCACTGTTGGGCTGGCCACATGGGGTCAAGCAGGACAAAACTACTATAGTAAAGAGCTTTTACCGCAAGCTTCTATACATATAACAAATAACCACACTTTTAATCCACTTTTGGTGGTCTGTTTAGTTCTCTAAAAAGCTTGCTTGTTGCTGACCGGGCGTTTTGTAACCAACTTCACCTGAAAAAAAACCCCCAGTTTTTCTAACACTACGCGACGCGTTAACGCTATTCTTGACATTAATGCACTGAAGGGTTTGAGGAAAATACTGCGGTTTCTCAAGGGAGGTCCATGACCAAACAAGATCATAACACAGCTGGGAAACCCACTTAAAACATCATGAACACCACCCAAAAAACAAAATGTAGGACAGGTAGTCAGTTTTGTGGGGCAATGTGGCACACCACTAAAAGGTAACTGATATATTGTCTATCTAATGACATGCATGTTTAATAATTTCATTTTAATTAGTCATTTAGTCTGTTTCAACCACGACATAAATAAGGCACAAACAAAACATAAAACAATGCCATACCATTTTTAAGAAGGGATGCAAATCAAAACAAAAAGCAACTCTTTACTCTATAATAAATCACACCTGAGGGCCACAAAATCCTATTCTATATTGTAAAAAAAAAAAATTGTCAACATGTAGTTGATTTAAAAAAAACTTTTTATTTGAAATGTTTAGTTGAACTTACTACCTATCCCATATTTGGTTTGTTGGATGCTGGTCACGCTACATGTCATTCAGTATTTATGTATCGTGACTTTGAAAAGACTTTGAACTTGTAGTAAGATATTACATAACCACTACTAGTTAAAATTTGAACACACCTACCAATTCCTTATTTAAGCCGACTATCACATTTGAGAAAACTAGTCATCAAAACAACAGAACTGCACAAACTTAAGTACTAATATTGTTTATATTATTATATGTGACCATGGACAACAAAAATAGTCTTATGGGTCAATTTTTCGAAATTGAGATTTTTACATAATCTCAAAGCTGAATAAATAAACTTTCTATAGATATATGAGTTGTTAGAATAGGACAATATCTGGCTGAGATACAACCGTTTAAAACTCTGGAATCTGAGAGCACAAAAAATCTAAATATTGAGAAAATTGCCTTTGAAGTTGTTAATCAGGGGCACTGTGGCAGACCATCCACTCACAAAAATAAAGTTGTTATATATTTAAGGTAGGAATTTTACAAAATATCTTCATGGAACATGATCTTTACTTAATATCCTAATGATTTTTGGCATAAAAGAAAAATCGATAATTTTGACCCACACAATGTATTTTTGTCTTTTACGAAAAATATTCCCGTGCTACTTAAGACTGGTTTTGTGATCCAGGGTCACATATTTCCAACGTGATTTGCAGGCCTTGAAAGTGTCAAATGAAAACAACCCTATCCGATATCACGACAGGAGCTCATGGAAATTTGTAGGTTTGGAAGGCGTGCATCAGTGCAGTGGGTTGGTGGCCACATTTTAACATCACATATTAAAATGGAGGACAAGTATGCACGGTAGTACCAGATGGGCTGGGGATGGAGAGCTAAACAAATACATTTGCTTCGCTCTATTGCTCTGAGATATCTATTGGGGAGGGGGCGAAATGAGCGACTAATACATGTAAAAGAGATATGACACACACCTGTATGCATATCACCTGCTCTTGCCATATATGGCCCTGAGTGATTGAATACAGACGGAGATAAAAGTGCAAGGGTTGTAAAGTAGCGAGTGAGGGAGTGCAGTCTCCACCAACATCGCTGTGATCCGAAGGCACTTTTACTTGGCTGCTTTCTTCTCCATTTCACCGTTGGCAGGTGAGTACGTCTGATTCTCGCTTCTTTCGCAAAATTAAACTAATTTAGAGGGCAATAAACATTAACCTTATGAAACTACCCAACATGCCCATTAAAGTGATTCACTAGGTTGTAAAAAGTCATAACTTTTTCTCTCATAAATAAATACTGCAGAAGTGCTTCCCATTATCCATCAGTTATGCTTTTGAACTGAACCTCTGTTTGCAGTTACCCTTCTATCATAAAAAGCCTGCTGAAAGATCTCTGTTATGTAATCGTATATTTCATAATATGCAAAACTATATTTAAAGTATTTGAAAGAAAGAGACGACAAAGTGTGTCTTATCTTACAAAATATGCTCCTGTAACCAATTCCGGTGGAAAATATGGTCCTTGATATAAATGATAAAATGTCCAAAGTGTCCTTGTCTTGGCAGTGCTGGTAGGTTGTACATTACACTTGTGTGTCTTGCCCTAACAACGTTTCTTTGAGGTTTACGATTGTATCAAAAAGTGTGCATGTGTGCTGTTCAATTTGTAAATGTTGTGCCAAATTAACCAAATGTGATGGTGAATGATTGGTTGTGAGTAATCTTATGTTCAAAATGACCATGAGGATTACATTATAGGAAAATGACCAACAGGTCATGGACTTAATGCTCGAATAACTTTGTGCTATTAATACATTTAAACCATATACTTATACTTCTAAAAGAAAGGATCTGCAATGATGGATCGCAATGATGGAGAACAACTCACAGGAAGACTATTAATCAAGGTTATAAAGAGGAGGGTAGAGATATGTACACAATGCTGTCAGGCCTGACCAAACACAGGACAGTATAATCCAGAGTCACATAAAAAATATTTCCCTGTTTGTTCTAACACACAGCCTTCAGTAATGCTGGAGGACAGATCATTCATGATACGCCTGTAATGTAATTACAACCGTGGAGTGGAGCAGTCAAGACATTATGGCACTAATAATGTAACTTTTAAGATTTTGTTTGGAAATATGAAGATTTTGTTTGGAAATATGAACCTTTGAACAGGGCAAAGGGGTTGTCTTCGGTGACATATTGGTCCGTGCAATCTGCTCGCACTATAGCAACACAACAGACTAATAAAACCAACTGTCCAATCAAATGAGAGAGATGGAGTCATCTCTATTATCACACCATATCAAAATCTATGCTGGAAGGTACTAAGCAAAGTCACTGATAAGGAAGCTCATAAATTTGGTATATGCACACAGAAAACAGTCTCTTTGCACTGGTTGCACTGGTGCGCCTAACTTTTTTTCTTAGGTGCACCAGCACAAAAGTTAGGTGCACCCAAATTTTCGACCGCATCGCATTTAACACCACAGTTTTACCAGTTCACTGTTTTTTAAATCGCTGTCCATATAGGCAAAATTGACTTGTAAATGATTAACTAACAATCTGGTCAACATAAAGTTCTTTATTTGAAGCACAATTCTACAAGAAAGGTAACTTACTGAAAAAGTGTTGATGCTTAAAGTGCTTCACTGAACTGAAACTTAAACTTAAAACATCTCAAGATAAATGGACCAGGGCTTGACATAACCTGGGAGGTTGATGGCTCCGTGTCAGAGCATTGCTTACGATTTTCGGACGGATCAGGCCTTAACTTAACATTATTCCAGAAAAAGTTGTCAATCGTTCTTTTCATCTTCTCTCCATATCTCATAATGTGTGTCTGTTGTTGAATCACAGGGAGACTTTCAGAGTCGTTTTCAGAGACTTTTTTTCTCCCTCGAACGGCTGGATGCGAATTGAGACCATTGAGAAATAAGGTTGCATGTGCGACCACATTGGTCACACTCTAGAGTCCTTTTTAGAATGATGTATGTGGTTGTATACGTTAAGGATATTGTACAGTCAGCAGGTAATTTTTGCTGAAAAAAAGCGATGATTGGAAGCAAAAAATACATGACTACCTTTCAGATAAATAGACATCTAAAATAGCTAGATATCTGGCTTATAAGGTTATAGAGTTTACACAGGTGATTATTTAAGGGATAATCCACAGCTAGCCATGCGTTAAGTAAGGGATAATGTACAGGCAGCCGGTTGTTATCGCAGAAACAAGCCCCGACAGTGTGATCAGGACCTGACGCAAAGCGGACACATTACACACTGAAGGGGCTTATTTCTGCTATAACAACCGCTTATTACACACTGAAGGGGCTTATTTCTGTGATAACAACCGCTTATTACATGGCTACTTGCCACATGAGAAAAAAACTGGACATAAAATGTGAATTTGAAATATTTTATTAGCTCATTTTTACCGAATGCAGACCTTCCGCGAGGAAAAGCAGTTTAGTTTCGGTTTTAAAGTAAGAAACGACTTTCAAACGTCACGAACAGGCAAATTGGTTTAATCATTTGTAAATATAATGTCATATATGTTATTAAAAGAAATATTTATAATTAATTTTGTGTAATATTAAACTGCCCCTCTCAAAATGATTTGCAGCATCCGGGTTACAGAGTGTTATTAGTTTCGAGCGGTTGTTATTTGAAAATAACAACCCTTGGAATGTCGCGACTGGCCAATCAGAATCAAGCATTCAAATGAGCCATGTAATAAAGGGTTATAATGCACGACGTGGAGGCCAAGAACCACCCGACGCGAAACGGAGCCTCCGTGAAGTGCTTTAAAATTCTTTAATGCACGGCTAGCTGTGGATTATCCCGCTTATCCCATGGTCATTTGCCAAGTTAAAGCTGTTATTGATGTTTACT
The DNA here is from genome assembly GCF_024868665.1 of Triplophysa rosa. NCBI lineage: Eukaryota > Metazoa > Chordata > Actinopteri > Cypriniformes > Nemacheilidae > Triplophysa > Triplophysa rosa. Next base: position 3,937,563 of record NC_079895.1, read on the forward strand.
GTAACACTTCGTGTCAGGGTCAAAAGCAGGAGAGACGTAAATTGTCCAATATTCCATTAATGATATCCAGGACAATGAAGACAAACACAAACACAACACCATTACATAAACAATACCAGACAAAGAACTGAACTAAGGGGAAAAATTAAATAAGACAGATAACGAGGGGTAGACAGGTGATGGGAATTTGCAAAGATGTCCATATCATAGTGATCAGATGAGACGGGTGCAAAGGATTATGGGAAGTGTAGTCCAGTGGTAAGTGAGGGCAGACGATGGATTGTGACAGTACGCCCCCTCCCGAAAAGGCGCGACCTCACGCCATAACAGATCCAACAGAGGAGGGTGGGTGGGGGTTCAGGAGGGGGACGGACCTCAGGCGGCGACAGGTGATGAAGGCAGGCAGATGACCACGGTGGTGATGAAGGTGGGAGGAGCCAGGGTGGAGACAGAAGGGAGCTGGAGCAGGAGGAGCCAGTTGGTACCTCGACCACAGCCCGAAGGGGAACCCACGGAGGAGACGATGGAGGGCGGAGACATGGAGGAGCAGACGACTTCAGGGGGCCGACTGACGGAGGCGACGCAGGTGGAGGTGGAGCCTGAGGCGGAGACGGAGAGCCGAAGAGCCAGGGTGACGGCGAAGATCCAGAGGGCCCGGGTGGAACCGACGGCTCAGGCGAACGAGGCGGAGACGGAGATCCAGGAGTCCGCGGTGGAGCCGTGGCTCTGAGAACCCCGGATTACTGCGGCTCTCATCTCTGGTGGAGGACTTCGGGGTGAGGTGAGCTGGGTCGCTCAACGCGTGCTTGTACAGGATCGGATGATGATCGATCTCATTCAGGATGGTCTCGCTCACAGAGGCGAGAGCCCATTATCCACCGGATGAGATCGATAAACTCCCCAAAGGGTCTGTCCCTGAACTCGGGCGCCAGACCCCGAGGGGAGTCATCATCCAACCCCATCACAAAGCACGTGTTAAGTGAGCGATCATCCAAGCTCACCTGATGGCTCAGTTCCAGGAAGTCCTCCACGTATCTCTCCAGAGGACGGCCATCCTGGCTGAGCTGGAGAGATGTTGAGCCGCAAGTAATCCGTGACAAAACAGTCAAAATCAAAAACTGACAAAACCGGATACAAAAAACGGATTTAAAGTGAAGACGCCCACACTTTTCTTTTAGGTCCGGTATTCTGTAACACTTCGTGTCAGGGTCAAAAGCAGGAGAGACGTAGATTGTCCAATATTCCTTTAATGATATCCAGGACGATGAAGACAAACACAACACCATTACATAAACAATACCAGACAAAGAACTGAACTAAGGGGAGAACTTATATAAGACAGATAACGAGGGGTAGACAGGTGATGGGAATTTGCAAAGATGTAAATATCATAATGATCAGGTGAGACAGGTGCAAAGGATTATGGGAAGTGTAGTCCAGTGGTAAGTGAGGGCAGACGGTGGATTGTGACATTTACGGTATAATTTAAGATCAAACAGGTGAAAAATTCAATAAAGATGTGCATTTCAACTTTAACTTTAACTTAAGACAGCGTTTAAAAATGCTATTAATGGCACACGCTGCAAAATAAATAAAGCATGACGCATAGTTTTTTAATGTCAAACAAATGTTTTATTTCTCGGCCACAACAATGACCTTAATCATTTTCAGTATTGGTCTTTTCACAACAAATATTGCTATTAAACTGAATAATGAATCAGAATATTGTGAAAATCCTGAATCCACCGACATCCCTAATGTAATATTTATATACACATCCCACTCTGATGAACACGCATCACATGAATCTAAATCACGTCATTAAATTATCATAAGCTTCCGTATAAAAGCTTTAATCATAAGGGAGATGAGAATCTCTCACCCTGACAGCAGTTTCCTGCTCACATTCGACCAAAACAACAAAGAGTGTTGAACTGTGCTGTAACAGACTGTCTCCGAGCTAAATGATGGTAGACAAGCAATGCCTCATATTTCATAGCATTGTGGGTAAAGAGGATGTGGCTGATGCTTAAAGCATCAGAACGCGAAACGATGTCAAGGTTCGGTTTAAAAAAAAAAATTCGACAAAGCACTTAGTTTGTGGTGTATTTAAACAGCTGGGTAGTTAAGCACACAACACAGAGAAAAAGCAAACACCATATAATCAAATTTTTAGAGCGCCTTGACTGTCATAAAATGTGTCTAACTTCCTATAGAACGTTTTGACCCGGGTTCACAGACGAGGCTTAAAGCTAATCCCAGATTAAAATGAATGTGTGACCTGTCTTGACCGAATATAACTTGCCCAGAAATATCTTACAATATATCAGTGCCATTGTTTTGTCTCGAGATGCTCACCAGTAAAGTATTCTTCCAAGGCATTTTTATAAAAGCAACATATATCTTAATTCAACTAAGGCATAGTCCTGGTTTAAGATAAACTGTGTCTGTGCAACCGGGCCTTAAACAATTATTGGAGTCTTGTTGAAAGCAGAATTTAAAAAATGGAAGTGCTCGCAGAAGTAAGGCACCTTTGGTGCTTATTCACACCCTTACACCTCAGTCCCTCTTGTCCTACAGACGTAGTATCTACTACACATTTGCATCAGATATAGAGCGTGTGGCTTTCACTTCCTTTCCCAGAGATGCTTCAGTCTCTTCCTCTGTCAGTATAGGCTCAGTTTTAGCTTTGTGTCTGGCTTTATTGCAATGTGTTTAGTGTTATTTAGACCACTCCTTCTTTTCCCCTTGAATGACTTTGAAAAAGGTTAACAGGAAGAAAATTATTAAACAGACATTAAACATATTAAAATTCTGTAATTTACCCACCGTTATGTTTTTCCAAATGGTATGCACATATGCTAAACCCTTACATATGTCATTTTTGGCTGTGCCTGTGTTTCTAAAAGTCTTTTTTTATTATTAAAAAGCTCATTTGTTTGGTTACAAAGACGAATTTACACTTTATTTTATGTGATTCGAGGAAATGATTTGCCTGGAATTACTACATGAAATTAAATCCGCAATTCTTTTTCCATTGCTTTTCCAGGTATTTCCCAAAGATTTAAATTGGCATAATGCCACAAGACCAAGTCAAGACCGACGTTCCAAAAGTCCTCAATAAAACCACACCAGGACTACAGATATGGAGAGTGGAGGTAAAGGAGAGCAATACTGAAACAAACTTGCTTTGTCACACCGGTTCATTCACCTTAAGCAAATCACTAATGAGTTTTCAGTTTAATCATTACTCAGAACATGCAACTGGTACCCTGCCCACCAAAAACATATGGACATTTTTATGAGGGAGACAGCTACATTATACTCTACGTATGTATCGCCACTAAGATACCACAGTCAAGTGCTGTCGAAATAAACTGTGAAAAAGAATGATTGTGCTAAATGAGAATGTCATTTACAGACTCACAAGACCAGCAATCACTTCTCCTATGATATCCATTATTGGTTGGGCAAGAGCGCCTCCCAAGATGAGCAGGGAGCAGCAGCAATATACACCACCCAGATAGATGAACACCTGGGGGGCGTTGCCGTGCAGCACCGGGAGACCCAGGGCCATGAGAGTGCAACTTTTCAAGGATACTTCAAAGAGGGCATCATGTAAGGCCGCTCTTTACACTAAATATGACTTCATTTAACTATGGAAAGATTCTTAGCTCAAATTGAAGAAAAACTGATTATGGAAAGTCTTGTTTGCATTACAATGAAGTACATCATAAGCCTGGAGAACAAAACGACCACTGTGTAAATGTTTTACTTGAAACAAACTTTTGAATATATGAAAGGTATGATTGAACACGTTTTTATATCAAGGTTGTTTTTATAGTATGGTTATCAGCTTCAGAATCAGCCTCCGTGTCATAAAAATGACATGTCCTAAAATAGAATTAATATTCTTTATACAAATTATAGTCTCTTAACTTTCTTTCGATTTGACTGAGACACGTTGTGCAACTCTTTTCTCATACTGTGGGAAGCACGCTTTTCGTTTAGTCATAATAATGAGTAACCAAAACTAATTTTGAGGAAGTTCAGCTGTAAAATGGTGTGAAACCGAGGTTGCTTGAATTTGTTCTTGAAAGGTCACATTGACATCGCAATGTTAATCCTTTTATTTCAGATACAAAAAAGGTGGAGTTGCGTCTGGTATGAAACAAGTGGAGACCAACACATACAACATTCGCAGGCTGCTGCACGTGAAGGGAAAAAAGCATGTGGTTGCCGGAGAGGTGAGAACGGCCACACCCAGTTAACAATAGAGGAACTCATCTACATTCATGTATACTGTGCAGTACATGATTACCAGTGGTGATAAACAAATGTACTATATATAACATATTTGATTAAAGTGTCAGACAAAAACATGAAAAATATATAATTTTTATACAATATAAAAAAAACACTATACAGTCAGAATAGACTCAGATACTGTACAAATACTGTTGCTCATTCATCTTTCAATATTCTTTAATGGCACCAGGTAAAGAAAATGTCCTAAATTTAAAGTAAAACACTTAAAAGTATTTGGGAGTATACAGATTTTACGCACTCTATAATTTTTGGTCCACCCACTTAAACATTTCTATGCCCAACCAATGGCCGGCTGTCAAATAAAAGCTGTTTTTGGAATTATGTTTGGTTAATAAAATGTCCAAAAACTACCATGTCATAAAAAAGATGTATATATAATCTCGATATCATTTAATCCCTCAGGTGGAAATGACTTGGAAGAGTTTTAATAAAGGTGACGTGTTCTTGCTGGACCTGGGGAGTCTGATCATTCAGTGGAACGGACCCAAGAGCAATCGTACGGAGAGGTTAAAGGTAAACCAGGAGAACTCATTTGCCAAGAAAAAACACCTTCTTTTTACATTTTGAAAGCAGAATTGTTTCTGATGCTTGTGGTGTATATTATCACCTGTAAAATAAACCTCTTTTTTTAAAGGCGATGAATCTAGCGAAAGACATCCGTGACAGAGAGAGGGGTGGTCGAGCACAGGTGACTGTAGTGGAAGGAGATGATGAAAAATCTTCAGAGGAAGCCATGAAATTGATGAAACAGGCTCTGGGAGAGAAAACAGAGATCAAAGATGCCATTCCGGATGAGATTGTAGATGAGAAATTGAAGACTGCCCTCAAACTCTTTCAGTGAGTTTAAGAATGGAGTTCGAAATACACTCGTTTAAAATGAAAAATACAATTAAATGTTGTATTGTGTTGATGAAATCATGGATATTGACCCCTAATAAGTGCTGCAACTAAAACAAGCATCTTGTGAAAAGTATTTCAGATGCTCAGGGAAACCTTGTAGTGCAGGAGGTGGCAGTAAAACCTCTTACACAAGACCTGCTGAATTCTGAGGTAAGACTGACCCTGACCTCTGCCCACACCTAAACCCAGCCAAATAAAGCAATACTGTATAAGGGCCATGTTGATAACAGAGGCTCCTGTGATATTTGTAGTCAAAGTCACCCGTTACACTTATCTTGAATGTATTTTTATGGAAGCACACTTGGAAATGAAATAGTTTGCAATAGTTTACAATAATTAGGCCTATGATAAGGGAAGTCCGCCCTTTTTATCAAGACACCTACACAGTTGATGATTTTGTAAGATAGGACAGAACAACCAGGAACAGTCAGTAGTCTAGAAGTTGGTCTTAATACATTGCTAGCTGTAATCCAAGCTCCGAAGACCAAAGCATTAAAGTCAGTGTGAAACTTCAGAATCCATTGTAGGTTTGTACACATTTCTAAGCAAAACAGGACAATCAATGAGAGTGGGGCTTGTTTTATAATAAACAATTACACACCAGAATAAAGCCATGTGGTTGACGGGGAAGAGGTGAAAAGCTTTCATGACGTGAAAAAGTCGATTTAAAGGCAAATCAGTTTATTGTATTTGAATAAAAGATTTGAATAAAATCAGGAACATGAATTTGAGCAAGTTCCAATTGAAGACTCCAAATGAAGAAGTAGGATAAACAAAGGGAAACAGCGGCCACACATCTGGAGAGATAGCAAGCAAGGCTCTCAAAAACACATTGAGAAAACTGAAATCGAAATGAAATAGAGAAACTAAAACAGGCATGTGAATTCTGGGGCAGGATTGCTATCTGCTGGATCAAGGTGGAATAAAGATCTTCATATGGAAGGGCAAAAAGGCATCGAAAACTGAAAGGGCAGAAGGTCTGAAAAAAGCAGAGGTGAGTATTTATACTCTGGCTTACACTTGTGTGATCTTCATGTACATTCACATTTTGAACATCCTGTCCTCTTCAAAGATACACGTCATCATCTCACTCAACCATCTGTTGTTCTAGGCCTACATAAAAGCAAAAAATTATCCTCCATCCACGTACGTGGAGACAGTAAGTGAAGGTGCAGAATCATCCGTGTTCAAGCAGCTCTTCCAGAAGTGGACGGACAAGGGACAGACAGTCGGACTGGGCACCACACACAGTACCGGGAAAATAGGTGAGCAGGAGATGTGTATATACGTAAACAACAATCGAACAGAACATCTTTAAAAGACCCAACTTGCATCATTTTGATTCCAGTATCTCACGGTTGTTTTATCTCTATAGCCAAGGTTGAGCAAATCAAGTTTGACGCCACATCTATGCATGCCAGACCGGATCTGGCCGCGCAACAGAAAATGGTGGACGATGGATCGGGTGAAGCTGAGGTGAGTAAAACTCTGTGCTTTTCATTCATCTAAACAGGGTTCATCATAGGAGATCCGTATAATGGGTCTGTTCCCTCAGGTATGGAGATTAGAAGACAATGAGCTTGTTCCTGTTGAAAGAAAGTGGCTTGGACACTTCTACGGTGGGGATTGTTACCTCATTCTCTACAAATATGAAGTCAACAACAAACTGCACTACTTTTTGTACATGTGGCAGGTATGTGTGCTGTCATTTATCCCTTCCAAGGTATGCCTAAAAGTGTACTGTTTTCGTAAGAAACCTAAATAAGGCAATTTACACTGGTGATATTTTAGGGTCGCCACGCAAGCACAGCAGAGCTGACAGCCTCTGCATATCAGGCTGTTATTCTGGACCAGAAGTACAATGGATTACCGGTGCAAGTTCGTGTTCCCATGGGAAAGGAGCCCATGCACCTAATGGCCATTTTCAAGGGTAAAATGGTTGTTTATGAGGTGGGTCTCCCAGCCTATTCCTTTCTTCTGTTTCTTGGTTAAATCACTAAAAAACAAGTGAACACAGAAAATTACCCATAAACCAACAGACTTCCTGTTTTTACAAAGATCCTGTTTCATCTCTCAAATTAGAATGCATGTGGGTGGTAAATGATGAAGTGTCTACGCTTTCAACGTAAATAGTGCATCCTAAAAAGCGTTAAAACTGTTTTGCACCTTCAAAACATTCATTTAGAATTGACTTTTTTAAGATGAGAGGCATAGGGCATCATGGAAGTGTTTTGAAAAGCATTATTTTTTTGTTCACAAATCCATTTGGTTTGTAAGCAGGGCAGACATTTCACACATAAACTGTGAATATTCGTGATGCAAGTCTAAACCTTGTGTTGTGACTGGTTGTGACGGATTAACAGGAAGGAAGTTCCAGGGAAGGCTCCGCCCAATCAAATCGCCCAGTAAGCCTGTTTCATGTCCACGGCACAAATGAGTTCAACACACGTGCCACTGAGGTGCCACCCCACTCATCTTCACTAAACTCCAACGATGTGTTTGTACTTAGCACAGAGAAATCCTGCTACCTGTGGTACGGCAAGGTTGGTATTAATCATTTAGAATAGAGTGGCTTTGTTTTACAATCTGCATACGAGTAGAGATCACCAATATTAAAAGTGTTATTTCTGGTGTGATTTGCACAGGGCTGCAGCGGGGATGAGAGAGAGATGGCTAAAACGCTTTCTGACATCATCTCCAAGAGGGAGAAGCATGTTATTGCAGAAGGCCAGGAACCTGCTGACTTCTGGGTAAATCTTGGTGGAAAATCCCAGTATGCCAGCAGCAAAAGGTAAAGAAACCTTTGCCAAACGTTGTATTTGCACATTTTCTAAAATTTCACACGTTGAACTGTTTTTTGTTCTCATGAGCAGACTTCAGGAGGAGAACAGCAGTATTACTCCATGCTTATTTGAGTGCTCCAATCAGACGGGTCGCTTTATAGCAACAGAGATTACAAACTTTAACCAGGACGACCTGGACGAGGATGATGTCATGTTGCTAGACATCTGGGATCAGGTGAATATCAGGATAGCTCTCCAAAAACTAAAAGAAAAAAAATGTTTTGCATAAAGAAATTGAATTAATACAGTATTATTCTCATCTTAAAGGGATAGTTCACCCAAAAATAAAAATTATGTCATCATTTACTCACCCTGTATGACTTTCTACCGCAGAAAACAAAAGAAGATATTTTGAAGAATGCCGTTAACTGGCCCACATTCGCTTGCATTGGTTTTGTGTCCATACAATAGAAGTGAATGGGGGCCAGTGCTGTTCGGTTACCAACTTCATTCAAAGTATCTTCTTTTGTGTTCTGTGGAAGAAAGAAAATCATACAGGTTTGAAATGACAAAAGTGTGAGTAAATCATGACAGAATTTTCATTTTTTGGGTGAACTATCACTTTAAGGGTCCTACATTTTCTTTCTGCAAAATGTGACTTTTGGTTTTGGGGTGCAATGTTACCTGAACATTTTTCATGGGCCTGACCCATCATATATGTTCTGTCAGGTTTACCTGTGGATTGGCAAAGGTGCGAATGAGAAGGAAAAGCAGGATGCGGTTGTTACAGCGCAAGAATATCTTAAGAGCCATCCTGCAGGACGTGACCTGGAAACCCCTATCCTGGTGGTGAAGCAAGGGTTTGAACCTCCCACATTTACAGGCTGGTTTTACGCCTGGGACCCACAGAAGTGGAGTGTAAGCAGTTGACACGCAATCACATAATCTACTAAACTAAACCTCTGAACATCAGCGTATGGTAAAAATCAGAAATATCTGTTATTCTCTCTTAGGGTGGAAAATCCTATGACCAGCTCAAATCAGAGCTTGGAGACGCAACCAATCTAATCAAAATTACTGTGGAAAGTTCTCCATGTTTTTTTTTCTTTAACAAGCCATGTTATTGATTTCCACTTGGATGTACTTGTAATATTTTTATATTTGTTTACAGGATTTGACACAGCCAGCCTCTAACCAAAACAAAATGTCAAACTCCAAAGACTCTGTGGGCATGATCCCTCCTCCGATCCAGCAAACCTTCCCTCCAGAAAAGCTGGTGAACTCTCAGGCAGAGGAGCTGCCCGAGGGAGTCGATCCCACAAGAAAAGAGGTATCCACAAACATCTCTCACTGTATTCGTCACTATAGCAAAGTTTAATATACAAACTGTCAAACCTGAATGCAAGATTAAGCACATTCAATTAAAACATTACATTTTCTTCCACACAAAATAAACCCTGATTAAACTGTAATTTTCTTATTCTGTGCCAGCCCCAGGCTATAGATGTTGTGTAATATCTCAAAAGATATGAAACTTATCTATGCCGAAGATTCGTGTTTTTATAAGATTCGCCCACTTCTTAACCCATTGCACACCTCTACTTTCTTTGTAGGAATATCTTTCCAATGAGGATTTTGCCCTGATCATGGGGATTTCTCGGATGGATTTCTATGCTATGCCAGAATGGAAGCAGCTGAACATGAAGAAAGCCAAAGGCCTGTTTTAAAAGGGCTGTGCAAAACTACTGTTAGGATCATCTCCTTTTAAATGTTTAGATTGCATGTTTACATGAATGACCTTATTTAAATGTATTTTTCTGAAAGCAAGAAAACTGATAGCATAAAAATAAATGTCTATATTTACATTTAAAATCAGATTACCTTATTAATAACCCTACAGTATAAGTCAAACTTTGGGAAAATTTGGGAAGATCAGTTTATTTAAACAGGGATTTGTGGTAAACTGCCAGTTTTGACAATTTAATATTTTTGTAATAATCTGAAGAGATATGCATTTAAGCACTGACTAAAAGCTGCATTCTCTCGTGGCTCAAGCAAGCGCTTCAATAAAATGTGACATTTTTAAGTTTATGCGATGATGTACAGTTATACAAAAGAAACTTGGACATTTGTCAAACTTTCATTGCTATTAATAATTTACCGTACCACCTGTCTAATGGAAAAGTCAATAAACAGGAACAGACTTCATTGTGATGGAAATTCTTTTGTCACCTCTTTTTTTTAATGCACACATTATTAATTACCACACCCATGCATTCAATGCTGTATTACTGTAAAACTTGTTTGTGGCCCTGAGCATGTTTTATTTTTAAAAACAAAACATTTTAACTACAGCTGCAATAGCAAAGGTTTTATAGCATGAAAATCAAACATTGGGTATCATGAATTGCACATGGAATATAAAATGGATTACACATTACACACTGTTATTACACAAGTCAAGGCCTCCTAAACAATACGTTTTCAGGAGTTATCAAATGTTTAGCATACAGTATAATTAACAGAAACATGTTGTTTAACATTCACAGCCTTAAACGTTTAGCACTGTCCTAAACACCTCAGAAGAGAATAGGAAAGCCGAGTAATCGAGAGAAACAGAAAAAGAAGCAAAACCTGACCTTGAGCTGGTTGTAATCCGTGCAGGGACTCTGGATGGCGTCCATCGCCTGGTCAATGTAGTCGTTCTCCTGCTAAGATAAAATAGTTTCTTAGCGCCATCTAGCGAATGACTGAACACTTAACTTGACAAAGTATAAACTCAACGCATGATTGAGATATATCCGTGTTGCTTAATAAAACGATGTATAATTACGAACGAATAAATGTACGTGCAGTTACGCATCTACAATCTGTACCTGACCCAGAAACGGTCTGATTTACGTCGTTTTATGAAGTATAATAACAAAATATATATCCCTTAATGTTGAAGTTTAGAGGTTTTCAGTCAAACCTGTGTCATTCCTATTGCAGATATACCATAATTATCAAATAAATCGATATTTAACCTATTGGGCAGTTAAAAGTTAAACTGACCGCAGTGTTCAAATTGTCAGAGCGCGCCAAAGTCTGTTCACTGGTAACGTTATCACAAACTTGTCACGTGTCATATTAGGGAAACACACAAATTTAGCAGTTTTGTACGCTTTTGCATGTTAACCGTGTTGACATCTTCAAGGGTGGAAAATCATTACGCTTGTTCGTCTTGACGCGGCGCCGCAAAATCCGACAGCCGATGACATTGAAGTACCGCGAGAGCGATTTAAAAAAAACATAAAGAGTTTACTTTCGAAATGCTCTCGCGGTACTTTGATGTCATCCGCCTGTCGGATCTTGCGGCGCCTACAAGCCTACTGTAATGGCGATTACATAACTAAAAGTGGTTACGTCACTACGTTGCATTACAGGTAGGATACGTTCAACGATTTACAAGTGGACCATTTATTTAATACATAACGTATGAAATAAGGTAATATTAAACGTATAAAATGTGCACTGAACGAATCAGCTCTAAGTGTCACATTTTATGCGCGTTTATTTATGCAGCCATCTGTTTCTACAGAGACATTTATTTTGAAGTTTGGTAGAGCAAAACGCTCCCCCCATTAAAGTTTCTGTTTTCCCAATGCTGCCATAAAAACAACCTGTTGAACGTGCTTGTGTTCATGTATGTTTTGGAGATAATTTTGCGTGTAAGCGTCATGCAGCCTTCAAAGAGCATCAAAGGAAGGTCATTTTGCAGACTGCAATATTTGAAACTTCATCTGCTATGGGATATCCTGTGATCCCTGCTCTTGTAAAATAATCATATGGACTACAAAGGTCACTGACGTCAGATGTTTCAGGTATTTAAACATTGACTCCGCACCATGCTCGGCACATGGGCTGTAGCTTTCTCTGTATTGCTGAGTTGTTGTTGGTTCTTTTAAATCACCTTTTAAAGTTCCTGAACTTAATTCATGTTTTCCTTGCTTAAACAGCTGAACAAAGCAGCAGGAGGAATGAGTGCTTCTAAGGATGTCAAGGTTGTAGTCGTGGGTTCAGGATTTGCAGGCGTCGCTGCTGCAGCCACGCTGGTCAAAGGAGGTTTTCAAAATGTTCTGGTCCTCGAGGCGAAAGATAGAGTTGGAGGTCGGGTGCACACCACCAAACCGTTCACCGATAAGGTCCTTGAAGTTGGGGCGAACTGGATTCACGGACAGAAAGGAAACCCTCTTTTCCAGCTCGCAAAACAACACAACTTGCTGTCGGAGGGATCGTCGGCAAGCAAAAACATGTGCTCGCCACATTCTGTAACATCTAAAGATTACTTTTTTAGAGAAGATGGGACTCAGGTCCCAAAGGATGTTGTAGATCAGGTTTGTTCAAGCTTCAGCAAGCTCACCGACAAAGCTTTTGATGATGAACTTGATCGCAGGAACAGAAAGATGACTCTGGGTGGATATCTGGATGATGCCTTTGACGAATTTCCTTTAGCATCTACAGTAAATGGCCAAATGGTCTTTGAGTGGTGCAAGAGGCTAGAATGCACAGATGAAGCTTGTTCTTCTCTCTACGAGGTGTCTGCCGCTCAGATTAGTAATTACACTGAACTCGAGGGAGGTTTCTTCAACACTTTAGGATTGGGTGGCTATCGAGCAGTTTTAGATGTTCTCCTGAAAGATCTTCCCACGGGTACTATCCAATGTAATGCAGAGGTAAAGACCATCCAGTGGGATCTGATCAAGGAAGGAGAGAGTGAGGAACATCCTGTTCGGATCACTTGTGAAAATGGGCAGTCTTATGATGCAGACCATGTGATTGTCACTGCATCTTTGGGGGTTCTAAAAGACAAAGCAGCGACCATGTTTGAGCCGTCCTTACCACAACCCAAGCTGAATGCTATTAAGAATCTTGGCTTTGGAACAGTGGACAAAATTTTCCTGTATTTTGAGGAGAAGTTTTGGCCGGATGACTGTGCAGGGGTTCAGATGGTGTGGGAAGAAGGGCCAGAAGATGCAGATGTTTACAAAGCTTCGTCTGAAGGAGATGACTGGAAGGAGACGTGGTACAAGAAGATCACCGGTTTTGATACGGTGGCACGTCACCCCACTGCTCTGTGTGGCTGGATCACAGGAAGAGAAGCACTACATATGGAGACGCTTGAGGACAGTGAAATCGGAGAAACGTGTGTGAGGTGTGTACATAGATGACAATTCATTGTGAAAAAGTGTCTCTGCCTTTATTTTCTTTAGAGTAATAAATGGATGTTACAGGTGTGAAGAAAATCTCACCTGTCTTTATGACAGCCCTAGGCTTTGTAGAGAAAGCACCTTTACAGAAATCAGAGACGATTTCTCCCTGTTCCTTTATTCACGTTCTTACTTTTGCACAGTTTTGGAAGGCACTGTGTAATTAGCAACGGCTATAATCGCTTGCATTATATTTAATGAAATAAAAAAAGTGTTGTGATGATGTCTTTAAAGGTTACTGAGGACTTTCGCTGGCTGGTCGGTGCCAGAAGCCTCAAAGATGCTCATCTCCAGATGGGGTCATGATTCCCACGTGCGTGGCTCCTATACATTTGTTCCTCATCGTGTCGATGGAGTAGAGGAACACAAGGCATTAGCATCTCCTCTTCCCCCTAAAGTTAAACGCAAAGGGATCAAGGTAACATCTTAGCTTCTTATAATATCAAACTATGACAGTAACACAAATTTGTCTTGGTATATATTTAGGATTGTATAATTATTTGTTATAATGCATACACTAAACCTGTATGTATGTAAAAATTCGAAATTTGTAGAAATATTTAATGGAAGCATTTAGTTTTTCACGTCTGATAATTACAAACATATATCCAGGGAAGCTATAAAATACATTTTCTTTGTCTCTAAAGCCCCTCCAGGTGTTGTTTGCTGGTGAAGCTACACATGTGAACTTCTACACCACGACCCATGGAGCTTACATGACAGGTGTCAGAGAGGCACAGAGACTCATCAGTTATTACTCTGATTAAACACCACTATCCTAGAGTGGTCTTTGGTCTCATGAAGATAACATTTTTGTGGTCTCATGAAGATAAGGGTTTTATATACTTGACCTCACACTCTGTAGGCTTCCAGGTTTTGTATTAAATGGGCCGTAAGCAATTTTGTGTGTACATTTAACTGATCGCTGTACCATGCATATCTCTGTTCTGTTAATGATTAAACAGCAATGTATTAAAGAAATGAAGGAGTATTCCTTCTGATTGCTGATTGATCTAAAGCAGTGTAATGTACAATAATGAGCATCTTCAAATCAGAATCAGAAGTACTTTAATAATCCCAGAGTGAAATTATTTTGTTACAAAAACTCCAGATATGCAAACAACATATATTCAGAACAAGATATAAATATAAAATATATATATATAACTATATATATATATAAAAGATAAAATGTACAGTTTAATAATATACAATATGCAAAAAGAGCAAAAAATAATTCTCTGTTGTTTGAGAGTCAGAATTACAGAGAGTTAAATTAAATCTAAACTAACTGAAAGGTGATTTCCATTTCATTCAATTGTCTTAACAATGTCCAGTTGTTTGCCTAGAAAAACAATGAATATATATGTTTGTTGATTTTTGCTAATTAAACCTACAAAAAAGCTTATAAAAATGGGCATTAAGATGTTTACTAATGCAACTGGCCTGTGTTTAAAGTGTAAAAAAGATAAAGGTACAATTATGCATTGTTTTTGGTACTGTTGACAAAAATTTTCCATATTGGAAAAAAATACATAAGGTAATGAAAGATCTTCTTAGAATAAACTTTGATATGACCCCAGCTTTGTACCTATTGAAGCTTAACGTGTAAACAGTCTATTTAAAAAAGATGCTATGCAGTTATTTACTGTCCTGGTATATATGACTAAAAAATGCATTTTGTTACTTTGGTCTGCATCACAGGCTCCATCCTTTAAAATGTGGATATCACAGATTGCTACATGGTTGCCACTTGAAAAGTTCACTTATGATAAACAGCAAAGATCTGATAAATTCTGGCTGATGTGGTCACCCCTTTGGGAATATATAAAAGAGATTCCTTGAGGTACATATAGAGCTGTGTTTAAATCTCCTTTTACTTTTCTCTTTATTCCTCACTTAAAGATAGCTCTAAAATTGTGTGATCCTTTTTTATTTTTTCACTAAAATTTGTATTTGATGTCATGCCTACATTTCACATGTTGCCTTTTTTCTCATTTTTATTTCTTTAAGGTTTTGAACATTCTGAAACATGTATATGTATAAATATAAGTTGTATTACTGTCAATGTAATTTGATACTATGGGCAAAAAAATAAAAATAAAAAAATACCCATAAACCAACAGACTTCCTGTTTTTACAAATATCCTGTTTCATCTCGCAAATTAGAATGCATGTGGGTGGTTAATGATGAAGTGTGTAAACTGTCAAAGATCAAATGTAGCCTCCTATATATTAGAATTGGCTTTTTTCTTGAACAATAGAAGATGCCCAGATAGCACACGTACATCTGGCAGACATCTATTTTCATCTGCAAGACATCTGGCAGATGCTGTTTGCTCATCTGCCCTACATCTCTGAGACATCAGATGTCATATAGACCTCTAGAAGATGTCTGTAAGATGTGTATGATTTAGAATGCTCTCTTCTAAGATGTTTAGCAGATGTTTTTACACAACAGATGTTTTCTAGATCTCCAGATCTTTAGCAGACATCTTACAGATGTACCTGTGCTATCTGGGTGAGAGGCGTAGGGTGTGACAAAAGTGTTTTGGAAAGCATTTTCTTCACAGTTCCATTCGGTTCTAGACATCACACACTTCAACTTTAAGTACTTGTATGTGCAGTGCATTTATACATATTGTGTTTTGACATATTAACTGGAAGGAATTTTCAGGAAAGGCTCCGCCCAATCAAATCGCCCAGTAAGACTGTTTCATGTTCCCGACACAAATGAGTTCAACACACGTGCCACTGAGGTGCCACCCCACTCATCTTCACTAAACTCCAACATAATCCAATATAACATACTGTGGTCATTCATTTGGCACAAACAATATCTTTTTTTAGGTTCCCTGTCCTCTGTTGGATTATTTATACTGACAACTACTGGCGTGAATGCAGCATCATATTGAAAAGTATGAACAAGTAAAACATTTTCCCTGCTGTCCATACAATACAGTCAAGGCGGGGCAGTACTTGAAAGACATTCAAATCAACCTGTTGAACGTGCTTGTGTACACGTGTTTTTATATAATGTGGGCGTAAACATCATACAGCCTTTAAAGAGCAGCAAGGGAAGGGCAGTTTTCATACCGCAATATTTGCAACTTCATCTGTAATTCCTGATCTCGTAAAATAACATATGGACTATTAAATGGACTACAACTCACTGACATTACTGTAGGTTTTACAGGTATTTAAGTGTTGACTCAGCGCATGAGCAAACACATAAAATTTGCGTGCAGGTGAAGCTTTCTCTCATGTAAGATTTTTTGGCTCTGTATTGCTGACCAAGATTTGTTGTTGGTTCTTAGGATTTGGGTCACTTTTTAAAGTTCCTGAACTTAATTTATGCCTTTCCTTCTTTAAACAGCTGAACAAAGCAGCAGGAATGAGTGCTTCTAAAGGACCAGAGGATGTCAAGGTTGTAGTGGTGGGTTCAGGATTTGCAGGTGTCGCTGCTGCAGCCACGCTGGTCAAAGGAGGATTTCAAAATGTTCTGGTCCTCGAGGCGAAAGATAGAGTTGGAGGTCGGGTGCACACCACCAAACCGTTCACCGATAAGGTCCTTGAAGTTGGGGCGAACTGGATTCACGGACAGAAAGGAAACCCTCTTTTCCAGCTCGCAAAACAACACAACCTGCTGTCAGGGGAACCGTCGACAAGCAAAAGTATGTGCTCACCGCATTCTGTAACATCTAAAGATTTCTTTTTTAGAGAAGATGGGACGCAGGTCTCAAAAACGGTTGTAGAACAGGTTTGTTCGTGCTTCAGCGAGCTCACAGACAAAGCATTTGATGATGAACTTGATCGCAGGCACAGAAAGATGACTCTGGGTGGATATCTGGATGACGCCTTTGAAGAATCTACAGTAAATGGCCAAATGGTCTTTGAGTGGTGCAAGAGGATTGAATGCACAGATGAAGCTTGTTCTTCTCTCTACGAGGTGTCTGCAGCTCAGATTAGTAATTACACAGAACACGAGGGAGGTTTCTTCAACACTTTAGGATTGGGTGGCTATCGAGCAGTTTTAGATGTTCTCCTGAAAGATCTACCCACGGGTACTATCCAATGTAATGCAGAGGTAAAGACCATCCAGTGGGATCTGATCAAGGAAGGAGAGAGTGAGGAACATCCTGTTCGGATCACTTGTGAAAATGGGCAGTCTTATGATGCAGACCATGTGATTGTCACTGCATCTTTGGGGGTTCTCAAAGACAAAGCAGATACAATGTTTGAGCCGTCCCTACCAGAATCCAAGCTGAACGCCATTCAGAATCTAGGATTTGGAACAGTGGACAAAATTTTCCTGTATTTTGCGGAGAAGTTTTGGCCGGATGACTGTTCTACTATTCAAATGGTGTGGGAAGAAGGGCCAGAAGATGCAGATGTTTACAAAGCTTCGTCTGAAGGAGATGACTGGAAGGAGACGTGGTACAAGAAGATCACCGGTTTTGATACGGTGGCACGTCACCCCACTGCTCTGTCTGGCTGGATCACAGGAAGAGAAGCACTACATATGGAGACGCTCGAGGACAGTGAAATCGGAGAAACATGTGTGAGGTGTGTACATAGATGACAATTCATTGTGAAATTATTGTCTGTCTTTTCTATATGCATTTGTTTCATTCTGATCCATTTTTTTCACTTGTACTGATCCTAAAGAAAAGTACCTTTAAAGGGATACTTCACCCAAAAGGAAAATTCTGTCATCATTTACTCACCCTCGAGTTGTTCCAAATCTGTATAAATGTCTTTGTTCTGATGAACACAATGAAAGACATTTGGAAGAATGCTCATAACCAGACAGATTTCCCCCCCATTGACTACCATAGTAGGAAAAATATAATGGTAGTCAGAAGTGCCCCAGAACTGTTTGCTGTCCTACATCCTTCAAAATATCTTCTTTTGTGTTCAACAGAACAACATTTTTTTAAAGTAATTTGGGAGTCAATGGGGGAAAAACCTGTTTGCTTATAAGCATTCTTCCAAATATCTTTCTCTGTGTTCATCAGAACAAATACATTTATACAGATTTGGAACAACTCGAAGGTGAGTAAATGATGACTGAATTTTCATTTTTGGGTGAAGTGTCCCTTTAATAAACGTATTACAATTTAAAAGTGCTGTATGTGATTTTCTTTGCCTCCTTCACTGAAATGGATGTTATGAAAGAAATCTCACCTGTCTTGATGACAGTCGTTAGCTTTGTAAACAAAGTGTGGCACCCTTTACAGAAAACTAGCCTATCAGGAATGATTTCTGCATAATTATGAAGGGAGGTACGATGCAATTAGCAACGACTATAATCTTTTGCATATCTTTAATGAAAAAAAAGTGTTGTGATGATGTCTTTAAAGGTTACTGAGGACTTTCACTGGCTGGTCGGTGCCAGAAGCCTCAAAGATGCTCATCTCCAGATGGGGTCATGATTCCCACGTGCGTGGCTCCTATACATTTGTTCCTCATCGTGTCGATGGAGTAGAGGAACACAAGGCATTAGCATCTCCTCTTCCCCCCAAAGGGAGTGAGGTAACATCTTACAGTAGCTTATCAAATTAGTATCAGTATCAAATTATGATAGTAACACAAATTCAGTCTTAGCATCTATTTAAGATTATATTTATTTATTTGTCATATGCATACAGTATGTAAATATGCAAAATATTTAATGTACGCCTTCACTTTTTTGCGTCTGATAATTATTACCAGAGAGCTATAAAATATATTTTCTTTGTCTCTAAAGCCCCTCCAGGTGTTGTTTGCTGGTGAAGCTACACATGTGAACTTCTACACCACGACCCATGGAGCTTACATGACAGGTGTCAGAGAGGCACAGAGACTCATCAGTTATTACTCTGATTAAACACCACTATCCTAACGTTTAAGAGTTTTATATACTTGACCTCACATCTTGCAATCTGTGCATTTAATGGGTCATGGGCAACTTTGTTTGTACATTTAACTGATTGCTGTATCATGCATATCTCTGCTAAACAGTTGAAGTAATGAAGAATTATTCTGATTACTCTCTAAAGCAATGAAATGTCCGAAAATGAGCTTCTTTAATTCTAAATATAAACCATTTTAAAATATGATTTTAGTTTAATTTAGCTGTCTTAACCATGTCCAGTTGTTTGCCTAGAAAAACAATGAATACAGTATATACTGTATGTTTGTTGGTTTTAGCTAATGAAAGCTTTTCTGGCTACAGAAATGTTTCCTGATCATTCAGATTATCAATTCATCCTCTGGATGTTGTAACACTTAAAGGGATACTTCCCCCAAAAATGAAAATTCTGTCATCATTTTCTCACCTTCGAGTTGTTTGTTCTGCTGAACACAGCGAAAGATTTTTGGAAGAATGCTTATAACTAGACAGATCTTGACCTCCATTAACTACCATAGTAGGAAAAATTACTTTATCATTTTTTGTTCTGTTAAACACAAAAGAAGATATTTTGAAGAATGTAGAACATCTGTCGGCGACGATAGCCCTGTGGTTAGTGCGCCGACATATAGTGCCAGTGCAATTGCGGCCTGACGCGACTTCAATTCCCGTCTCGAGCATCATTTGCCAGTCCCTCACCCCTGTCTCTACATCCAACACTTTCCTGTCTGCTCTCCACTGTCCTATAAAAAGAATGTAGGACAGTTCTGGGGCACTTTTGACCACCATTGTATTTTTTCCTACTGTGGTAGTCAAAGGGGGGTAAAATCTGTCTGGTTATAAGCATTTTTCCAAATATCTTTCTCTGTGTTCATCAGACCAAGGTAATTTATACAGATTTGGACCCACTCGAGGGTGAGTAAATGATGACAGAATTTTCATTTTTGGGTGAAGTGACCCTTTAAACACTGCAATACAAAGATCCGAGATTGTTTAAATGAGCTAAAAAAGTGAATGTGTTTTGCTTTAACAGCATGCAGCGCTAACAGATGTGTGTTTTTACATACTTCACAAGCACGTCTGAAGAAATGATCAAATAAACTAAAGTATGCTTTTGCTTTTTCACACAACATCATTGCAGCCTTCAAAAGGTGTTTTGCACTGGAGATTACGATACATTTGTCACTTGATTTAAAAACATTTACTCAAAGTATGTTTGTCATAAAGAATAGCTTAAATGTGCTTGTTGGAAAATTATAATGTATGTAGTTTTTAGTCCATTTACAAATGAGAGAGCGTTTAACTTTCTTAGCTTAGTATTTACTTAGATTTACAGAAAATCAATCAATCAATAATGAGTCAATTCTATTAGATTTCCCCACGTTACAATTAGTGTAAAATCTAATGTTTACTGTTTTGTTACATTAGTTTAGTAGCATTGTTTGTTACATTTTCATTACTCGGGCAACAGAAAAGGGTGGTTAATTAATGTCACTATATTTAAATAACTAAATTTAACAATTATTTACTTCCATTTTAAAGTTGTGATTCATCCAGGCAAAGTATTTAAGATTGATCCCCCAAACATTATTTTATATGATGTTTTTGGTTGTTACAATAAGAATCACGTTATGCAATAAAGTCGATCTTTTTATAATTCGTGCCATGGAGGCTTTCATTTTGGAAAACCACTAAATTCCGGTAGTGAGTGCTCTTTCCGCTGACTGCTTCACACTGCTGCTGCAGTCACTCACTCACCGGTGAATCAGAGAAGCACTGGAGGAGTGTAGAAGATTTTCGAGACAAGGTCAGACACAATATCTTTTAGATTAGACTACATGCGTCCGTGCATTACTTGATTTGTCTGTTGGAATATTTTACGACTGTGTTTTATTAAAGGCGCACAGTCATTAGCTGCGTGACTGTTTTACAGATTCGAGCTTGGGTTTGTAGTCTCAGACCAACATTTATAAGTGCATTAATGAAGTAAGTTAAAATAAATTATTTATATATGGTTTAATTGTAAATACATCTATTATACATAACTAATGTGTTGTATTTGCTGTAGCTCATGTAACGCGAGCTGGTATCTAACGTTACACACAACAAATACTTTATTTAACTCTTACTGTAATAAATACATGTTTTACACACAAGCGGAGCTGATGTTGATCATTTAGATTGCAATATTAGATTTTAACTGGGATAATAACTATTTTACTTCACTTTGGTCTCATAAAGATTTGTAGACATATGGGTTTCTTTGACTATGTTAATATTGAGCATTATAAAATAAAGCCAACTATTTAAAACTATTTTTCTAGTTTATTTCATTTGTCTGCACTGTTGTTGTTGTTGATGTTGAAATGCGGCATGTTTGTTTATTACAGTGTTTAAAATGAAGCCTAATAACATGTTTATGATAGAGTTTTATACTTAAGATTGTAAGTCGACAAAATCTATACATAAACGTGGCACACCTAAATTATGACACGAAATACACATATTTATTCTTATTATATATTAAGTTTAGTTAGACTTTTAATTCAAACTGAAATGTGTCAAATTCTTTGAATAAAAACTTAAAATGTCTGTTAAATGATGTGCTTTAGATCAGATGTACAGCAGAATATGAGATGGCATGAGAAAGTTGCTCCACCCTCTCTGTAAACACATACGTGTACATTTCCTGAGATCTCCTTTCTTTCTCTTTTTCTCTTTCATCATCATTTACAGGTTCATTTGTTGAGAATGGTGATCCCCACATTCTTGTAAACATTTCTTCATCCTTCAAACACCGAAAATCTCCAACAACAGCCTTCGAGAATGCAGAGGTTGCAGAATCACCTGAGACCTGCGAGAAGAACACTGCTGTTTGCTTTTGTCGCAGTGTGGCTTTTTGTTGCGATTTCCTCAGATGAAGATTACTACAAGTTGTTGGGTATTTCTAAAGAGGCCAGTACTCGAGAAATTCGGCAGGCTTTCAAAAAGCTTGCTCTCACGATGCATCCGGATAAAAACCCAGTGAGTAGCTTCATTATTGCGTGCCATCAAGACGTGTGTGTCATCTTTTGCTGTGACAACTGACTCTTTCGTTCTGTCGTTGTAGAATGATGAAGCAGCCCATGACGAGTTCTTGAAGATCAATCGGGCCTATGAGGTGTTGAAGGATGAAGACTTGAGGAAGAAATATGACAAGTATGGAGAGAAGGGCCTGCAAGACGAACAGCAGGGAGGAAGATATGAAAGCTGGAACTATTACAGATATGATTTTGGTAATTTACTTTATTTCATCATCACATTCTGTATGGATATTATAACGCAGCATAATGATAGAAAAACAAAGCTTTAGGTTTGTTGAAGATACGCCGTACTCGTTTATTCTGGATAACAATGGTACTTTGTTTTTCAGGCATTTATGATGATGATCTAGAAATTATTACGCTGGACAGAGGAGACTTTGGTAAGTGAAGCACATTTGACCCAAATTATGCATTATATTTCTAGAATAGCTGAAAATGTATTTTGTTTGTGTAAAACTCACAAAATCAGGTCACGCTGTCCCCCTAAAATTAAAAGATCACATTTTGCATACATTAAGTGAACCCTGTTTTATGTATTGTTGGCTTTTGGGTAGAAATGTGACACGCACATTTTTTAACATGTTAATTCACCCGTCACCTGTTTCAGCTGATCTTGTATAATTTATTTTCCAAAAGAGGCCAGACATGTTCTTGCAAACGGTGGAGTGTCACATGGTTTTTGTTTTTCCACAGATGCAGCGGTAAATTCGGGAGAGGTCTGGTTCGTGAATTTCTACTTTCCACGCTGCTCGCACTGTCACGACCTAGCTCCTACGGTACATAGCGCGATGTGTCATCTCATATTCCTTATCTTCCTCCTCACGTGTGCTGTAGATTAATTTGACCATCATGCCATCGTGTCCCATAGTGGCGAGAGTTTGCTAAGGAGATGGACGGGGTGATTCGGATAGGTGCTGTGAACTGTGGTGATAATGGCATGCTGTGCCGGAGTAAAGGAATCAACAGCTACCCCAGCCTTTATGTGTTCAGGAACGGAATGGTAAGAGAATTTTGATTTTGCTTTCGTCAGGATATATATACTCTAATGTACACTGCCCGTCCAAAAAAAAGTCACCACCTGGATTTAACTCAGCAAATAGGTAAGAGCCTCCCATTAGATTGGAGGTCTAGGTTCAGCAATGTTATGTGCCCAAAGAATGAGGTCAGCTGACTACCTGAATGTACTGAATGACCAGGTTATTCCATCGATGGGTCTTTTCTTCCCTAAAGGCACGGGCATATTCCAAGATGTCAATGCCAGAAATAATCGGGCTCAAATTGTGAAAGAGTGGTTCAGGGAGCACGAGACATCATTTTCACACATGGTTTGGCCACCACAGAGTCCAGACCTTAACCCCATTGAGAATCTTTGGGATGTGCTGGAGAAGAATTTGCGCAGCAGTCCGACTCTCCCATCATCAATACAAGATCTTGGTGAAAATGAATGCAACTCTGGACGGGAATAAATGTTGGACGGGAATACATTGCAGAACCTTATCGAAACGATGCCACGGCGAATGCGTGCTGTAAACAAACCTGAAGGCGGTCCAACGAAATATTAAAGTGTGTGACTTTTTTTTTTGGATGGGCAGTGTATATACTGTATACATGTATGTAATGTTTGATGTTTAGTCGCACTTAAATTCAAATGCAATCATGTCAACAGAATCCAGAGAAATACTATGGCGACAGATCGAAAGCAAGTCTTATGACGTTTGCTATGCAACTTGTGCAGAGCAAAGTGGAAGAACTTTGGCAAGGTATTAGATTTTAACTTGTATAGTGAGGTCTAAAAGGTTAACTGAACAGTTCACCCAAAAATGAAAATTCTGTCTTCATTTACTCACCATCAAGTTGTTGCAAATCTGTATACATTTCTTTGGTCTGATGAACACAGAGAAAGATATTTGGAAGAATGCTTCATGCTTGTAATCAAACCACCATTGACTACCATAGTAAGAGAAATTGCTTTATGAATAACTTTGTTCTGTTGAACACAAAAGAAGATATTTTGAAGACCGTAGCAAAGCAAACAGTTCTGGGACACTTTTGACTAACATTGTCATTTTTCCTCCTATGGTAGTCAATGGTGGCCAAGAACTGTTTGGTTACAAGCATTCTTCCAAATATCTTTCTCTGTGTTCATCAGAAAAAAGAAATGTATACAGATTTGCAACAACTCGAGTAAATGATGACATAATTTTTATTTTTGGGTGAACTGTCCCTTTAAGACCTCACTGAATGGTGTTTTTACAGTTTTAGCATTTGAAACATTAAAAATCAATTTTGTCTTTAAACATTTTGGATTTGTATTTTCAGGCAATATCTTCGCTGAGATTGATCGTGCATTTGCAGAAAGAATCGGCTGGCTGATAACTTTCTGTGCTGACACTGGAGGTGTGACTATTAAACTTAAATAGTTCAATTAAATAAAGACTCGCTCTCTGTTTTGCTGAAAAGTCGCTTAAACAATATTGTTTCTCATAGACTGCGTGGAATCTCAGACTAGACGAAAGCTGGCTGGAATGTTGGCAAGTCATTTATTATGAAATTTGTCATGAATATCGTGTTTTATAATAATATGAATATTCATGTTTGTTTCTTCAGGACGGTCTGGCACATGTAGGCTGGATGGATTGCTCCAAACAGGCAGACCTATGTGACAGCTTTGACGTCACCACGAGCACAACAGCCCTTTTCCCCCCTGGTAGTTCTCTTACTCAGAGAGGAAGCGTGTTGGTTAGTCTGATACTGATGAACATTTATGCATGGCCTCACACTTTTATTGTTATTGCTTTACTGTAAACCTTTAAAAACAAATTTAAAAGTGTTAATGTGATGCGCTGGTTCTTTCATTTTCACTTTTGCAGTTCATCCAGAGTTTGGATGCTAAAGAAATATATGCACAAGTATTGAAGCATCTGCCTGACTTGGAGATGCTTACAAAGGAGAGCTTTGAGGTACGATCTTACGTGCGTTTCATCACGAATACCATGTGAACAAATACTGTATAAGCTCACATATCTAGATGAGTACGTTTGCACTGAACTGTACCACACCCAACATTACCTGTATCAGTGTTTACATAAGACAACTGACACTTAGCGTTGTGCATAACTGGGTGGCACAACTGTGTTGATATGTCTTGAATTTTTTTGTCATTTCAGGATAAATTAGCTCATCATCGATGGCTCGTCAGCTTCTCATTTGGAAACGATGACCTGGCATCACACGAGTTCAAAAAACTCAACGCTCTGTTGAAAGACTCTCACATACAGGTGCTTCATTTCTCTTTGTCGCTTTTATGTTCCATGGAAGAATCATACAGGTTTGGGGAACAACACTGAGAATGGAAAATGTAATTAAAGGGGTCATATGGTGCGAACACGTGTTTTTAGTTGTCTTTGGTGTGTTATAAGTTGCCCATGCATGTATTAGACACATGTCGGAAGAAAAGATGCATTCTATCTAAAAGCGAATGCTCACACAGACCTGCCTGAAACGCCTCGTGTAACCACACCCCCACAAATCTACGTCAGTTCGTGGTATGATTTGACTAAGACCGCCCAAATGTATACGCAAGTAAGGTGGGCGTACCTGTCAGTACAATTGCTTTGGAACCTGATGTTCCAAATATGGTAAGAGGCGTAACATTTCCGTCACACGCTTGCAGTATTCCACCAATCACTACGCACTGGTTAACTGGCCAATCATAGCACACCTCGCTTTTCAGAGCGATGAGCTTTGTTAAAAATCTGCGAGTTTCAGAGAAGCGGGGCAAAGAGGAGATACAAACATGCACGGTATGTGGAAAATACAGCGTTTTTGAACCTTAAATCGTGTAAACACATTGCATTACATCTAAAACAAACAATAATATTAGTTTTAGCCGTGTCATATTACCCCTTTAAAATTGTAATAGAAGTCATGATTTCACTTGGATTGTTGGATTGAAGTTGTTCTCTGTCTGCACAGGTGGGGAAGGTGGACTGCATCTCTGATTCAGACCTCTGCACTTCTCTGTATATTCACAAACCATGTGTGGCTGTTTTTAAAGGGCTTGGAATTCATGATTATGAGATTCACCATGGTAAGTTCAAACATGCTTTTCTGCACATTGCAATGCTTTTAAAGCTTTAGAGACAACTAGAAAATCCACCTTGATTACATTTTAGTCTGTATTGAAGAGGTTTAACGGTTTTCTGATGCCCTCTATGCCGTGTTAATTTTTCAGGTAAAGATGCCCTGTATAACATAGTAGCATTTGCAAAAGAGAGCGTCGGCGCCCACGTGACCACTCTCAGACCTGAGAACTTCCCCAGTCATGAGAAAGAGCCCTGGCTGGTTGACTTCTTTGCACCTGTGAGTTATCAATATATCTGAAATTCTCTATTAAACATCCGCTGAAAGCTGATTATTTTGAACTCTGCTAAGCATGTAGCCACATTGCCATGGTAACTTCCTGCCTATGGCGCATTCTTTGAGCTCATGTTGGTGTAAAATTATTTAATTCTTTATACACTGACCAAAATTATAAACGCAACACTTTTGTTTTGCCCCCATTTTTCATGAGCTGAACTCAAAGATCTAAGACTTTTTCTATGTACACAAAAGGCCTATTTCTCTCAAATATTGTTCACAAATCTGTCTAAATCTGTGTTGGTGAGCACTTCTCCTTTGCCGAGATAATCCATCCACCTCACAGGTGTGGCATATCAAGATGCTGATTAGACAGCATGATTATTGTACAGGTGTGCCTTAGGCTGGCCACAATAAAAGGCCACTCTAAAATGTGCAGTTTTATCACACAGTACAATGCCACAGATGTTGCATGTTTTGAGAGAGCGTGCAATTGGCATGCTGACTGCAGGAATGTCCACCAGAGCTGTTGCCCGTGAATTGAATGTTCATTTCTCTACCATAAGCTGTCTCCAAAGGCGTTTCAGAGAATTTGGCAGTACAGCCAACCGGCCTTACAACCACAGACCACGTGTAACCACACCAGCCCAGGACCTCCACATCCAGCATCTTCACCGCCAAGATCGTCTGAGACCAGCCACCCGGACAGCTGCTGCAACAATCGGTTTGCATAACCAAAGAATTTCTGCACAAACTGTCAGAAACCGTCTCAGGGCTCATCTGCATGCTCGTCGTCCTCATCGGGGTCTCGACCTGACTGCAGTTCGTCATCGTAACCGACTTGAGTGGGCAAATGCTCACATTCGATGGCGTCTGGCACTTTGGAGAGGAGTTCACTTCACGGATGAATCCCGGTTTTCACTGTACAGGGCAGATGGCAGACAGCGTGTATGGTGTCGTGTGGGTGAGCGGTTTGAGGATATCAACGTTGTGGATCAAGTGGCCCATGGTGGCGGTGGGGTTATGGTATGGGCAACGAACACAGGTGCATTTTATTGATGGCATTTTGAATGCACAGAGATACCGTGACGAGATCCTGAGGCCCATTGTTGTGCCATTCATCCACAACCATCACCTCATGTTGCAGCATGATAATGCATGGCCCCATGTTGCAACGATCTGTACACATTCCTGGAAGCTGAAAACATCCCAGTTCTTGCATGGCCAGCATACTCACCGGACATGTCACCCATTGAGCATGTTTGGGATGCTCTGGATCAGCGTATACGACAGCGTGTTCCAGTTCCTGCCAATATCCAGCAACTTTGCACAGCCATTGAAGAGGAGTGGACCAACATTCCACAGGCCACAATCAACAACCTGATCAACTCTATGCAAAGGAGATGTGTTGCACTGCGTGAGGCAAATGGTGGCCACATCAGATACTGACTGGTTTTCGGACACCCCCAATACAGTAAAACTGCACATTTTAGAGTGGCCTTTTAATGTGGCCAGCCTAAGGCACACCTGTGCGGTAATCATGCTGTCTAATCAGCATCTTGATATGCCACACCTGTGAGGTGGATGGATTATCTCAGCAAAGCATATATTTGTAAATGCTTGCTTATATATTAAAGGAAGTAAGTGTAATATGGGTTGTGTTTCTGTTTTACAGTGGTGTCCACCATGTCGAGCTCTTCTCCCTGAACTGAGAAAAGCCTCCATCCAGCTCTTTGGACAGCTGAAGTTTGGGACTCTGGACTGTACAATACACGAGGGGCTTTGCAACATGGTACAGTTACACAGCACATATCACCTATGCTCAGATGTGACAGGTTTTGGTCTGGCCTGATATCTGTCGACTTCCTGAGCTTAACATTTTTAGCGTTTTACTGTAGTTTCCTGTCTTGCGGATGCAGAGCATGTAGTTAATAAGGAGCTTCCTGTCTTAGTTACCAGTGTGATCTGTTGATTACAAAATCATCATCTTTTCCACATGAAACCACAGTATCAAGACATTTTTAAAGGTGAAGGTGTAATCTTTGCATCAGTAACAGCACCCATAGTTATGTTTTCATAGATGCCACATCTTGAAACGTTGTCGATTACAGCATAAATTGAGTTTTGTTTGAGCATATGTTATGTTTTGATGGATTGCTCACATAGATTGACTTTTAGTTTGGTGCTGATAATAAGACTTATTACACGGCTCGTAGGAATGCTTGATTCTGATTGGCCAGTCATGACATTTGCAGGTTCATTATTCCCAGATAACAACCTCTTTAAAACTAATAACACCCGGTAACCCGGATGCAGCAAATCATTTTGACAGGTTTTTTTGACAAATTAAATATAAATGTATCTTTTAATAACATATATGGCATTATATTTACAAACGATATAACCAAATTGCCTGTTCGTGACATCTGAACGTCGTTACTTACCTTAAAACTGAAAGTAAACTGCTTTTCTTAGCGGAAGGTCTGCATTCGGTCTGCATGTCCTGTTTTTTTTTCATGTGGCAAGTAGCCGTGCAATAAGTGGTATAATGTACAAGCAGCCGGCGTGAAATAAGCCCCTTCAGTGTGATACTGATAAACTGTCGAGGCTTATTTCTGCGATAACAACCGGCTGCCTGTACATTATCCCTTACATAACCCACCATTAAGACTTAAAGTCCCAGTTTCACAGACAAGGCTTAAGGCTAGTCCCAGACTAAAATGAATGTGTGACTTGTCTTAACTGAATAAAACTTGCCCAGAAATATCTTAAAATATATCAGTGCCATTGTTTTGTCTCAAGATGCACACCAGTAATGTATTCTTCTTTATAGGCATTTTTATAAAGGCGACATAAATATCTAAATTCAACAAAGGCATAGTCCTGACTTCGGTTAAGCCGTGTCTGTGAAACCGGGCCAAAATGTTTCATCTATGATTGTTGTAGACCTCAATTTTTATTAAAAATAAAAAGCCAATTTTACCAATAATATAATACTTGTGAAGACAGCTGGCTCTCATTACCTGCATCATCTTTCTTCCTCAGTACAACATTCATGCATATCCAACAACAGTCATCTTCAACAAGTCCAGCATCCATGAGTATGAGGGTCATCACTCTGCAGACGGCATCCTGGAGTTCATAGAGGTGAGAGATAGAGGGACTAAGACACAGCTTTCAACATGCAACTGTGTTATCAACAGTATTCATACCCTGATAACAATATAGAATATTCACAGTACTGTATTATTTTTAATAGATGTTTACTGGCTTTTCGTTTAAATTTATTCGGCTACAATGGCTGTTTCCATTTGAGGTTTTAGTCCGATCTAGTTAGTTCAGCAGGAGGTCTAGACTTGATATTGATGAGATACATGATTTGCCTTCTGCAGGACCTGGTGAACCCTGTGGTGGTGACTTTGACCACAGAGTCATTCCAGGAGTTGGTGACGAAACGCAAATCCACGGACACTTGGATGGTTGATTTCTATGCTCCATGGTGCGGCCCCTGCCAGGCCCTGCTGCCCGAGTGGAAGAGAATGGCACGGGTAGGACAATCTCTCTGTGTGCTTTGATGAGGATTTAACCAAAACCAAAATGACTTAAAATGCCCGGTGAATATGTAGAATTTACTTTGTACGTAATTGTTTTATCATGTTAGCAAAGCATATTACATTATATTAGAACTTCACTTGATTTCTTAATTTTCATTTCTGTGTCTGTTTTCAGATGCTGGGTGGGATTATAAACGCGGGCACGGTTGACTGTCAGAGACACCATTCGTTCTGTCAGAGCGAAAACGTCCGAGCATATCCAGAGATCCGGCTCTTTCCTCAGAACGCTAACCGCAGGGATCAATACCAGTGCGCTTTGCTTTCTCACTCATTAGAGTTACTGTCTGTACCTCAAACACTGATTTTACAAGATCTGTTTCTCTCTTTCTCTCATTGGTTACAGAACTTATAACGGGTGGCATCGGGATGCGTTTTCACTCAAGACTTGGGCCTTGAGGTGAGCAGGATCCCTTTTTGTTCAGAACATTTCAGGGACAGTAATAGCTGGACAAACTTTTTTTATTTTTCTGTGTTGCTTTTTGGCAATATTAGATACAGTACATAGTTATTAATTTATTAAAACCATTAGCATTGAAGTAATTCATAAAAATGCATCAAACTTGCCAACCCCAAAACCTTTTCTACTATTTTGAGTCATAATGTGATTGTAATATTCAGTCTAATGACATAGTTGTCTGCGCTTGTTAATACAGATGCCACAGATTTTTCAGGCCACGTAGGAACAGGCCACGAATGGTTTAGTCTTATTTTGTGTATAATTATGCAAAGCCATGTGTTTAATAGATTTTGCATTTTGTACGTTTTGACCCCTGGATTCCTCCGTCTCCAGTTTTCTGCCTCGAGCCTCAGTGGATCTGTCACCTGAAGATTTTACGAAACAGGTTTTGGGAGGAAAGGATCATTGGGTGTTGGATTTTTACGCCCCGTGGTGTGGCCCCTGCCAAAACTTTGCCCCGGAGTTTGAAGTCCTTGCAGGGGTGAGACTTTTTCCGATGTACCATCAAACTAATCCAATGTACCGAATGCAACAGCCACAATTCTTTGCATCTTTGCAAGTACTGGTGTTTCCTTTAAAAAAATGCAAATCTAGTTGCAAATGCACTTCAACTGGCACTGGCAGGTCAATGATAATGCAATGCTTCAGCCAATCACGTGTGCGTTTTCTTTAATGCTACCAAGAAAGGATTTTGCATGTATGTAGATGCTTTCTGAACAGACTACGTGAAGATTTAGCTGCACACCCACGTTTCACTCATAGATCTAAACTGACATCTCAATTAAGGCTGGGCACTATAAGCAAAAATGTCATTTAACATATGAACATATTTCTACTGGCTGATTTGTACTGCGGCACAGATTGAATATATTATCATACTGCCCATCCTCAGAGAAACAAAAGGATGGTTCCTGGCTTTCTTCTGTAGTCACTACAAGTGCTCCGATCATGAATAATTCAGCAGCAACCTGTTCACCTGTTGTGCAGATGATGAAGGGTACGGTGAGAGCTGGCAAAGTGGACTGTCAGGCACATTACCAGATCTGTCAGAACGCTGGGATCAAGGCTTACCCCACTGTCAGGTTTTACCCCCGTCTGGGCACCCGACGGGTAAGACATGCACCTGCTAGAATTTAATTCCATCGTGCTCTCTAGATGCTGTGATGCATCTGCTAAATGCATAAATGTAAACGTACTGCATAAATGTACCTCCTAACAAGTACATACTTTCTGTTCCGCATTCTTAGCGAGATCAGGGTGGAGAGCATATTAACAGCAGGGACGCCAATGTCATCGCAGACATTCTCCGACAGCGACTACAGCAGCTTGCAACACAGGGGAAATCCTCAACATTTAAAGTAAGATACTGTCGGTATTTGTTAAACCTAGTGTATAGTTAATTTTGTTGGACAATCTTGATGTCAATCGGTTTGATTTACTGCCCCACAGGATGAACTCTAGGACTTGCGATCCACAGATGCTCTTTTCTACCGAGCAGTGTGACTGAGGGGGAAACGCACACTTTTAAAAAGACTCTTTAATGAGAGCGAGATTTGTTCACTGCCAAATGGACTGTAGAGAGGAGTGATATCACCTCTGCTGCAGCAGAAAATGGTTCTTGGAAGAAGTCGGTGTATTTAAGGACAAGCATCTGCAAATGTGATGTTACTGATTCAAGATGAGGTCACCACAGTGCAATTTTTACGACTGTGATGTATGAATGTACTGTCAACATTTATGTCGTCGTTTCTTCACACAGACTGTAAATAACAGATGTATTTTTCTCATGCCTTTTTGAAGAGTATTTCTGACTCATTAAACTACTCTTCTAACTGTACATGTCCTGTTATAAACACGATTGAGATTTTAGTTGTTTTACAACTGTTTAGAGTTACATTACTGTAACTTTTGTATTGTTTCCACAACAACAGATCCTTTCTTTCTCCAGTGGACTGTCATATTTGTAAGGTTTGAAGGTAGTCGTACAACGGTTATAATGGGTTTTACTCATGTTTGTAATTGTTTTCTCCACCTCCACTGGTCCTTTAAAATTCGGTGTTTTGTCTTATTTTTAGTTCCAGCAGTCATTTTCTGTGGAAACCTTCTCTTAAATTATTTTTCCTTGTCATTTCTGTGCTCTCCCTGGGAGAATGATCGCGTGACGTGGCCGAAGGTTTCAACTAGGTGGCGGTAATGTAACATCAATTCACTTAAAGTGTGAGACATTCGCCATTGATTTTGTGGAAACAGCAGCTCAATAAACATCACACAATGCCATGTTTATTCGTAAATGGGTCAGGTAAATTTAATTTGTTATTAACTATTTTTCTTGTCACGATATGAAGATCAGCTACTGTTGAAAACGCACAATGGTATTTATGAATAAATTATATTTATTTAATTTATGTTGAAATATAATTTATATATAATGTATACCTTAATTACAAACTAATATCCATGTGAACAGTTCTTTTATTATTTTTTTTAGCCCTGTAAGCAAACAAACACCCAAGCAGCGACCGAAAAAAGCAACCACAACTTTAAGAATCCAGTCAGTTTTGTCAGTTCAATCTCTAAGCTCTAACAATAGAAATATTGTACAAATTTTGCTTATAAATGGTTAAACTATTCCCAAAGAAACGTTAAAAATCTTACTTTTGTGAAGGATGTAATTCACAAAGTTTCCTGACTGGAAATTCCCTCCATCTGCCATTGGTCGGACCATCACATAGCCCCGCCCCCAAATCAAGCCATTGGTTTTGTGTCGATATGATCAATCAACCCGCTGTGGCTTAATTTTACGCGTTTCCGTATATTAAGATAAAACAGTAGAGATTATTTTAACAGAAAATATGTACACCATATAAGATGAGCAGTCTTTAAACGTGACTCACACACCAATATCTATAACCCAACCCTTCTTTATTCCCTATCTTTCTGCTAAAAAAACAACAACCCAAAACCAGCTGGTTTAGCTTGTCGTGCAACGGCCTGGTTTAGCAGAATGGTTTTAAAGAGGTTTTAAGCAATATTTCAATATTGATCGGTCTGGTCTTTTCAAGGTTGCTCTGCCAGCTCTACACACGTCAATGTGACCAATAGGCTATTACTGTCCCCTTCCAGTTAAAGCTCATCTAACCTTCCTCAATTTTACCTAGGGAACAGAAAGCAGAACAGAAGGAGTGGGTTCAAAGTCCCCCGTCCCTCCCAGTATTTATATGTTCGGAAGATGAAATATCCAGGGGCTGTGGCAACACATCAACTTTCTTCTTTTTCCTTTTGTCTGTCAGTTCTCTTCACAGTGCGCAGTGTGTGTCCTGGCACCAGCGCTGGAACAGGCCTCGCCACCGCGCGGCCACCAAGACAACATGCTTACCTTGGATGAAAGCTCGTGCAGGCTTCTCTCGCCCGCATACACGCCCACACCACGCTGGAACAAAATCCCTCAACGGTGTGACCCCTCCGTACACCCCAAACCGCGGCGGACCGTCGGGTCCAGCAGCTTCACCCGTCCAGCGCTTGTGAAATCATGGATAACACGCAGGGTGGGGAGAACGCCATAAAAAACAGTACACCTCAAATTAAAGCAAGGTTCACTAGTAATTGTGAAAGGTCATTTCGACCATTAGAGAACTTTGGAGAAGAATCAGGGGCCGTGCGCACGAACGCGCGTGTGTGCGTGCGTGTGAATGTGCTGCCCAGGTGAGGCAGCGTTCCCGGAGCTGTGGTTGCGCTGGTAATGCCTTGAGAACTGGGCGACCCTGCGGGATCGCTACAAGTTTATTTTCTTTCATTGTGAGGTGGAAAAAAACCCACCTGGGGCCGCTGGACAGGCTCTCCCCGCTGGCAGCGCTTTTCCCAGTTCTGGCGTCAGCGAGTTGTAGCACCTTGTAACCACGTTGTGGTTTTTACGAGAGGAACACTAGAGTTCACGGAAAACACGACGATATGGTTTTAAAACGCCAACGTCATTTTAAGCAATCATAAAAATGTGTGTTGTCATTAAAGTTTAATACTTGATTAAAGTTTTATACTTATTTGAATAAATATCACACCAAAATGTTTATGTCTCTTCTTGATTGAGCGCAGTTCATTTAGTCGATGGAAAGAGATTCGTTCGCACGGTGGGGAGTCGAAGAATTATAGAAAGGCTAAAGGGTTTATGAAGCCCGCCCATGTAATGATTTTTCTCCATCAGGTGCACAACTCAATTAAACGGACTATAAATCCACATGCTTGGTGACTAGGGGAAAGTCGCGACCCTCATTTTTGGGATCGGGGTCTATTAAAGGAATAGTTCACCCCAAAAAATACAATTTTGTCTCCATGTACTCACTCTCGTGTACTGTAAGTGTTTTATTCCTCCCTGCAACAACAGTGATAGAATGTTTAATTAAAAACGTCTTGTCTTCATTATTGTAAAACATCTGAGACGTTTGGATTAATTACTTTTTATGAAATGGCAAATACAGGTTTATATAGCCTATGTTTTATTTAAAAACATAATTAATGTTAAAGACTCACCTATGAGATTTTAGAGGTTTGAAATATTTTATGGTTCTTTAAAAATATGTATGAAACCAATGCAGACAAGCTATATTTATATGAAGTATATCATATAGTTCTACATAACTACTTGGGCCATACATTTTTTTCATTTTTTTTCTTTTAAGTTATTATTTATATTCGTACATATTATATTGAGCTTTCACTCTCTCTCTATATGATGCTCAAACCTCTGTTGACAGTATAAATGACTGTCATCTCAGGAATTATTCAAAGGATTTATTGAAACCTCTTTTTTGATGTCTATCAGGGTGTTAAAATACAAGATGCCCAACAGATAAAGCATCTATTTGGCCAGACAATGTAAACGTGATAATTGGGGCTTTTTAAGCTCTATATTTGTCCTCTACAGAATATTTGAAAGCAACTTGCAGCTTCTTCTTTTTACAGAGATCTTATCACAGCGAGATCTTTAAGGACTCACAGTTATCAAAACCTCACGGCTGGCTGTACTTAAGCAATTAGCGTTGACTTTAAGCCCGAAAGAAGAGAATAGTTTATTTTGAGATAATGAATCAATTGGAAAACAAAGAAAAGCAGTCAGTAAACAAAGAAAAGCACAAGACAAGTTCTTTGATGAATGGAATTGTGGGCAAATGTAATATAGACCTGTATATTCATTTTTCTTCTGTTGAAGACAAAATAATATATTTTGAGAAATGTTTTAGTGGTTTCGTGTCCATACAATGGAAGTCAATGGGGACCAATGTTGTTTGGTTATTAACATTCTTCAGAATATCTACTTTTGTGTTCTGTGGATGAAAGAAAGTCACAAAAACTATGAACAATTTTTTGGGGTGCTTTCCCTTTAAGAACACGGAACAGACTTCTGTGTTGGATACACCTGACAACAGCTGCTCATGGTTCTCCGATGTTCTCCTCTTTAGGTGACCACATAGCCTTTAGGAAGCCAGCACTTGTCCTTGGCCTCATTAAAGGGCAGCCTTGTTTTTCTATGGCAGAGCACAAAGAAAAGGAGCTATAAATGCACTGTACAGCTGTTTTAACACACTGAAACAACAACAGCGAGGAGAAGTGCATTAGACATCTGCAAAACATTTGAGCTGGACCTCTACAGTCCAGACAATCCTTCATCATTCACCACTCGGCACCTG
Source organism: Triplophysa rosa (assembly GCF_024868665.1). NCBI lineage: Eukaryota > Metazoa > Chordata > Actinopteri > Cypriniformes > Nemacheilidae > Triplophysa > Triplophysa rosa. The sequence continues at coordinate 3,973,911 of NC_079895.1, forward strand.
TGAACGGGACACACACACACGGCACTGTGTTAACGCATTATACAATGCAACATAAAGCAATTGATGCAGTGATGCAAGCTTCCTTGGCTAAATTTTAAATATAACGCATGTGATTAGCAGTGCACTGTGTTCATATGTTACAGACACATGTGAAAGTGCTTTAAGTCAGTTATCTTCACGTAAATCCTGTAGAAAGCTCAGCAGGTTTATGCAAAAGGGTTGTCAAAGGTCTACACATACCCTGTTTCTTCACTACATATTTTTTATATATTTTTATATATATTAAATATAATATACTTTGTATGTTTTTGCTGTTCATATGTTCAATATTCAATTATATTTTTAAAGTGCTTTAAATGTTGTATACATGTTACTTGCAGTATAAACTGAAGCTCAGCTTTGAGATGAATTTAAGGAGGCTTGACAAAAATGAAAACAACACTGCTAGTCAACCACAGAGCATAGACAAAATATTAAAAACAAAGGAAACTGTAGTCAATGAAGGCTTTTTTTTCTTGTGAGCTATTTGTTTTAATGCATTTTTGTGTATTTGAATAAAACCCATTTTCCCTGATATGCTGTAGTTTTCTTTTTTTGCCCCCAAATCCCATTTTTGCCCCCAAATTGTCCAATACCTTAAAAGTTTAGTGTTTCATCTATTTTGTACTATACACCTCCTTTTTTGATGGTTCAGCCGAACCTGAGGGTCATTAAAAGAAAATACTGTACAAATATGGGATAAACTGTATAGGCCTACAGCTGCGGAAAAATAAGAGAAAAAATATTTTCAGTTTTTCTGAATTTACCATTTCTAAAAATGATCATGTTTGTTTCTACTAACAATATTTCAATTAAAAATATTGTTTCTATTTGCATTTATTTGCAGAAAATGAAAACAGGAGAACAGGTCAAAATCACAGAAGAGATGCTCTGTATTTTTAAGACCTCACATACTGCAAAGAAAATAAATGAATATTCACTTTTAAGCAATACAACAGTAATATTTGTACATGTAATAAGGAAAAGTTCAAAAATTGATTTTTATCACAGTATCAAAATACATCAAGAAATTTTGATTTAATGAAATTTTGAAATGGTCTCTTATTTTATCCAGGGCTGTATACATATACTATATATAACCTGAATACATATCTGTACATACACTAGTATACAGTATATGATATTCAGAATGTGGTTGAATTTAAGTGGCATGTAGCTGAAGGATAGAAAAGACACTGATTGTTGAAAGATTACAGACCTGAAGAAACGTATTTACTGAGCAAGTATGTTGGACATATTAAGAGTTATTCATACGTGAATCAGTGAAGATATTTTATTCCCAGGGGAAAACAGGCTGATCTGCATATTGACTCACAGGATGTGTTAAATATATAATAAACATCTTTTCCCCTGTAAAAGCTCAAATTATGTATAAGCATAACTGTTGCTTTGTTTGAGAACGGTTACTCATAAGTGACTCTTGGCATCGCTGTGCCTGTTTCACTCCCTTGCGTGCAAAACTTAATTAGCATTTCTTGGAATATCAGTTTCCCTGTTAACACATACTGAACAGAGACCTGAAGTAACATTCATATTTGACCAGAGAATTGACAGTGAACCACAAGAGTTTAAATGTTTTCCCCATTAAACAAAAACTGTAACGCAATTAATTTGCACTTTTGACAAAAGTGATTAAAATGATGTCAAGTTACATAATACAAAGAATTATGTTATTTTATAACTACAAGAAGTTTACTTATTTCACAAGAAGCAGAATATTGCTGTGCTGATTGACATGAACAGTTAATTCTGCATAATAAATTGGGAAGAAGAAAATATTTGAATGACATGAATTCACTTGACAAAATTAAAACAAGTGATGGGTGAAACTGAAGGTTTATTCAATTCAATTCAATTTTATTTATATAGCGCTTTTCACAATGTGCATTGTTCCAAAGCAGCGTTACAGGAGAGAATAAGAAAAACTGAAAAACACAAAAAGGTAAAAAAACAGCACAGTGCATGGTGTTTATAAGGTTTATGAAATCAAAAGTGCATCTGTCAATCATTCCATCTAGTTTAATGTAGAAAACCTACTTCTAGACAGAATGGCAAGACCTTGGTAATTTTCTACTGCTGACAAAAATGAAGGGAAGCCCTGTTTGAATTTCTGAATGATGATGTAATCTTGAAATATTAGCACCATGTAATTCTGACTTTACTGCACACCTCAAATCTAAAACATTTCCCAGATTTTTCACACACATTTCAACATGTGTTTTTGATCAGCGTTTATATTCATGGACACAGACCCTACGGTGTGTCAGGAAATGTCTAAAATGAGAAAAAGAGACCCAAACGCACAGTTTCTCTTGTCATCCGTTTTTATAGTGTGATGTATGGAGGTCAGTAATTCTTTTGATTCTTTTCCAACAATCAGAAGAGCACGGAGGAAAAGTTCTCATTGTCAGCTGTTTCGGATAACGCTGCCCACATCAAATTGGGGTAAATCAATTTGAAAGAAGCAATGGTCATATTATTGTCCCCTAGGATGAAACTCTTTGTAGTTTTCCTCACTGGAGTAATTTGCTTTGGATAAAAGCGTCTGCTAAGTGCCAAAATGTAAAAGATATTCTGCTCATAAATGTTTCCTCTAACCATTTGGCATAAAACCGAATGCAGTTGTTCTAATATTTACTACATTAGGCTATTTATGCCATTTGTCATGAAGTAGATAGATCAGTACATTATTTACCTCTTCTTTCTCTTCTCATACAGAATGGATGTGAACTCAATTTGGCTCATCCCCCCAACCCCCCCCCCTCTCCATAGATTTACATTTGTGCTGTTATTTGATGGCTCCCACATGTGGCATAATTTCAACGAGAAGCAGCACAGGTTGAATGGGGCTTTGGTTAAGGTGATCCGCAGGATAGTGACTTTCTGTTGCAATAGATAACTTGTGATAATTCTTCTATTCCCCCTTCTGTTTTTAGACTCCTCGTGTGTTTCAGTCATTTTTCATGCCCAAATGGTTAAATATCTGATAGCATGACATGACATAACATCACTCGCAGGATGGAGAAATTAAAGGATGAAGTCTTGTGTTGATGTATTTCCTATTTAAACAGAAATGCAAAAATACTGATGAGCTCAAAAAAGCAGATCATAGCCATGAACCACAATGCTATTTGCTTTTGGAGGTGGTATACAAAGGGGAGAGGCTCATTCTACCATGTCAAAAAGTACCGTGATGACATAAGGCTGTATTTACATGGCGCTTCAAAATACTTGCAAGGATGTGCAAAACCCAAGAGAGTACCATACACTATAAAAATTCACCTATTTGAACCAAAAAACTTTAGATTAAAAGCTGCCTTCATTTTTTTGTTAAACCAAATTGCCTTCACAAGTCTAGGTCTTATAATTTAAAAATCTAGTTATTTTACTTTCATTTTATAGACGGTTTCAACGGCAACAACATCAACAAACGTTATGTGGCCTAAACGTAACTTCCAGGAGACCTCCACAAAGAGTCAATAACTGCTGAGTAGTTTTAATTTATTTCAATACTATTGATATACAATAAAATATTCATATAAATTAAATAAAAAATAAATTGTTATATTATAACCAAACACAGGCCGGAAGTTAACTGCGGGCCAGGCGTGCGTCCGATGAAACCGTCTATAAGTCAGTTTAATATCATTTAAATTCAAGTGACTTGTAAAGCCAATTTGATTTAATATTTTTACAGTTGCTTTACAGTACTTTTTGGTGATTTTTATGAATGCAAACAAGATTGTATATGCCAGGGAGTGCGACATGAGTCAATCTCTCTAGTTTGTTTTTTTCCTAAAAGAGAAACTTTTCCAAAAAGTTCATTGGTAGGCCCATCACTTTACAATAAGCTTGTAGGCTATTTGTTAACATCAGTTAATGCATTAGGTGACATGAACTAACAATAGGCAATTATAAACATCGTATTTAATTTCAGCACCTATACTTTTTAAAATCAAAGGTTGTATCATGAGTTCATGCACAGTAAACATAAAGATTTGTATTTGCATTAACTAACATTCACACAAAATTAATAAATGCTGACAAGGATATTGCTCTGTGCTCATGTTAGTTAACGTATTTACTAATGTTAGCAAACACAAGCTTATTGTTAGCCGTTCATTTTGACAAGTCCCAAATCTCCAATTTTAATAAACAGTGAATTCACCTCGCGGGCATTAAATCTGGGGTACGCAGGGTGAGCAGCTGTCACTGCAGTAACTCCAAGCAGCAGGTTGTTTACAAGAAGCAGCTCTATTACTGTAGATTACTGTAGTGCCGAGGCCAGAACTGAGTCGCTGCATTGAGAAGCATAAACAGAGACCGTCTCTCTTTCCCGAGAGCTGGAATGCTTTCCCAAAACTGTGCAAAAGCATGTTAGACTGGACCGGCTCCAGGTCAGCGTTCGGTACACACTCTTTTGACAGATGCACACAGCGTCAAATTAGATTAAACATCTTTACTTAAACCAAAATACAGTAATGTTTGCTTGTTTGTCTGGGAAGACAACGTGTCTGTTTGCAAAACTGATGTCATTTACAATGCATACAAACATAACATGGTCATGCCCAGCCAGGTGTGTTTAATAAAGGCTGTAAACTGCGTTATAGACTGTGTACAGAATGTGATATTTAGTTTGCATCAATAATAGCTGTTTCAATTAATAGAACATTGAAATGACAAGCATGTATAATGCAGTGTAAAAGAACCAAACTATAGACATATCAAATGCATGTTTTTCTTTAAATGAACATCATTCAGAAAGCCCAAGGGCTTGTTTTCGTCGTCCATGATAATGTTACGCCTCTAATCTTGGCTGTCTCTGTGATTTCTGCCGAAGGATTCTCTGCCCCCAAACTGTTCATTGTTCTTTCGAAGAATGTTTAATCCTCCAGAGGGGAAAAAATTTACCGCAGCTGCAGTTTGTAATGAGAGCGTGCTTGTTTCTTTATACACACGGAGCTTAAAGCACACGGGCATCTCAGAAAGGCTCCCCCAAAATATTATGCTTTTCTCATACCTTCCTACTGCCGTCGGCAATCGCTGACCGAGTGACCGCCCCTCGACACCCTTCCCAAACAACTATACACAAGGAAACATTTTGTCTGTGCAAAGGCAACATTTTCTTTAGGCGAATAACAACTATAAAACGTAGCAAAAACAAAACATTTGGTCTCAGGCAAACATTTTTAAACAAAAAAGTACAATAGTGCAATTTTTCAGTTTGGTGAAGCTCTTCTCCTCCCTAGGCTTGTTTACGTGAGGGCGCTTATTTGCGGCTTTGTCTCTTGTTGGCCTTGATTGCCCTGGTCTGCTCCCAGCGCTAGCACACAAAAACATCAGTCAGGTCAATGGCACAGATGGCTTCTCTCTACATATTTATATACTTTGTCATATAAGTCACGTGACAGTAGTTCATTCTATGTTAGAGTTCAGTCTTAATCCCTGAGGAGCATAAAATCCAAATATTATTTTTAGTCATGTTCTCCTATTTGTCATTGTGCAGCTATACGTAACAAACAGACATTCCAAAAAAGAATAAGACATTCTTGAAATGATATGAATGTCACAATGTCAGACTGAACTCTGTTAGAGAACTGATGTCATACATTCGCTAAAAATAACCTTGAGATACAGTTGGTTAAAAGTGAAGCAAAAGTGTTTAAAACTAGAAAATTCGCAGATGTCGTTCTTACCTTCACTTTACGGCCCATTTTGTCCCTCCACTTCTGTGCAATGGACCCGTCAATGAGCAGCAATCTGTTGGAGAAATCACCACTTTATTTCGAGAACAACAAAACATTCCACCAACGTCCTCTGACAAGAAATCCGGCATTACCTGGACCTTTCCTCGTTCTCATAACCCATGATAATATATTCCTCATTGGCTGCTAGTTGAGGACACGCACAGACCGAGTTGTAATAAAGAGTTACTGTGTCTCGAGGAATGTTGACCAGAGATGACTTCAGAACGTCCTTGACCTCGACGATGGCGCTCAGATCGTGGTTTCGAGTTTTTATTTCTTTCACCCTCGCTCGGATGACTGCAAAGAGATTGGTAACATTAAATAAGTCTCGTTTTTAGTCATGACAAAAAAGCTTTTCCTTCCGCATGCTTAGGAAAGAAAGAGAAAGTGTGAGAAATGTCAAGCAAACAAGATCTAAATAATTCAATATCATTCAGCACTTACCGTAATTGTAATTGTTCCTTTCGTATGTTTTTTGGCCAAGCCTTACAGACTTGCACTTACAACGATCTGAAAAAGGCAAAAGCATTTACTTTGAGATATTTTAGTTATGTATATTTTAGCTTGGTTACATTTTAAAGAATTATCCGAATACCATTAGCTCCTTTACAGTTCCCATTGTGTGAATCCATGGGGAAGTCTGGGTTTCCCTCTGTATGAGAACCATAACTGAAATTAATGTTTGACCCACTTTAAGTGTGACTGTTAATGAATTATATTAAATAAATATTTTTAATAGGTATATTTAATCAAATACGGTAAAGACTGACTTAGAATCAAGAAAAATACAATGTGTATCTCACCAGGGTTACATTTCGAAGGGTCTTGATAGTAAGGATTATCTTTAGGGAAGAAAGTTTGTTATTTATGAATGTTTGTTAGCTATATTGGTAACACTTTAGTAGGGACCAATTCTCACCATTAACTAGTTGCTTATTAGATGCCTATTTTTAGCATATTGGCTGTTTATTAGTACTTACAAAGCAAGCATTCAACATGACCATATTCTACTTCCCTAATCCTACCCCCTAAACCTAACAACTACCTTATTAACTATTAATAAGCAACAAATTAGTAGTTTACTGAGGTTAATGGTTTATTAATACCGAGAATTGGACCTTAAAATAAAATGTGACCGCTACTTTAATAATAAACTTACTGGTAATAAAAAATAACAATATGTGACTACAATCACTATAAATAGCGAAAGAAAATGATAGGGCTATGGTACTTGCACTATTACTACCATAAATAGTAATGACAATACATTTTCAAACTACATTGAATTCCCTCTGTATGAATAATAAAAAAACACGAACAACCCTAAAAATAGGAATAGGAATAAATAACCTGGTCCCTCAGCTTTGACTATTGCTTCAGGTGAGATGCAGACTCCTCGGTCATACACGGGTAGCTCCTCACAGGCCAGGCTCTCCGGCCACGTGTGGTTGTATCTCTTCATGACCGGCTCACAGCCGCACTTCGCCCGTTCGCAGACCGACTTGCACGGCTTGATGGGGTCATGCTGGAAGTCGATGGTGCATATGGGCGCATACATGGCGCAGAGGAAGAACAGCAGGTCCGGGCTGCACTGGGTGCCCAAAAGCCCTTCAAACTGCTCGATGGCGAGCACGGCGTTGGCCTGAGTGCTGTGATGGAGATGGTTGGGCATTTTGGTCATGTTCCACGGCATGGATCTGCACATGGGGATGCGGATGGGCTCGCAGGACGCCGCCTGCGATCTTGGGATCTCCAAGAGACACGCAATAGCCAGGACGCAGATGAACATTTCGTGGGAAAACATCTTTGGGTTGGTCATAAATCACAAAACGGAGAGCAGACGCTAATTATAATTCACCATGGAGATTCTCCGGAGATCTGACTGTTGCGCGCAAAACCTCGAGTGATCTTCCGGTGACTTGACTGTTGTGCGCAAAACCTCAAGCGGTCCCCCCCAAAAGGTCTTTAGAAGACTAACTTCACCTTATTGAAGTCTTGCGACATTCAGGCACACGGAGGAAAAGAGCTCATGTTTTAAAATTCTCGTTCGAGGAGGAAAACGTATAAAGGAAATCTCTTGGAAATGGTGACGCGCGAGAGAAGTCTTTGGGTTCCTTCTGGGTAAGTGAAGTCCAGTTCAGGTCCAGCGGAAAGAAAGCGGCTTGAAGAAGCTGGAGAAGACGGAGAGGAGGAGGAAGAGAAGGAGGAGTGGTGGAGTGGTGGAGGTGGGCTGGGGACATAAAACAGCGGGACCCCAGCCCACCTCCCTCATCACTCCTGTCTCCTGTTGCGCACTCAAACACACACACACTGTTGACTTACTGCCGCCATAAATGTCTTTAACTAAGACAAAAGCTGTGTTTGATTGCGTAAAACACTACATAAATAGTGTTGTGGACATAAGGCAGTGCTAACGTAAAGACAGACGCTCTAATCAGAATCTGTCTGTATTGATTTGGCGACTGGAAATGTGGTTAAACTAATTATAAAGGAGAAGAGTTGCACTTTTTTCTGTTGCGTATTTACGCTGGTACGTGCGCATGAGTTTTATTTTGGGAAGCAGGCGGTCCCCCAAACTTTCCTTTAGGCTACATCATTTCATCGGATCGTTGTTCTTGCTTAAAACTTTCTAACTTGAATCAATATTTCATGTTCACTTATTAATTCATTTTGGTAAGTAGCTGTGTACTATTTATGTCAGAGTCCTCACCGCCATGAAATGAAATTATTTTCTGATAATGACATCCTAACTGTGCGAAGCTTAACACAAATGATGTCACCTGGTGAAATATGAGTCTGTCAGGACTTAAAAGTTCTTTGAGATGTGTTTAGAGGATTTAGCTAAACGATTTTTTTCTTTCAGTTTAATCAGTATTCATATTACCTTGAACAAATAACAGTCTAAAAAGGCAGTGTTTATAAACTCCATATTTCATATTTATGTCAAATACACTGTAAAAAACAACAACTCATGAACAAAAACTGTTGAGCAATGAATCTCCATGACCTTTCCAGTTGTCTGTGAATAAATTTGACGGATTAAAAAAGAATCCAAGGGTGTTTCTCAATTCTTATTTGTGCATCCTCGTTTCCTTTCCTCGCGTCTTAGCTCCACCCCCTCAGGATGCCAGGGAAGGGAACAAGGAAAAGACGCGAGTACGGAGGAATTAAAAGAAGTGACTTTAGCGTCACTTCAAGCGTCGTCAATTAATAATGACTGTTACATACATTGCTCATTGAAAATGTAAAAAATAAAGTTAAATACATACTTTAGGGAGATTTCATAATCCCCACTACAATAAAATAAGTTAAAAAAAAAGCTTAAAAGTGGTCAGAAATGTATATAAGGTATGTCAAATTAAATATATGTTATACATAAATATTAACTATATAAATAAATTTACTACATGAATATTAACCATACTGTCTGAAATAGCTCTACATTTAATATTATAATGCTTAATTATCACATTTATGTGTGTTTGAATATGAGCTAAAGATGTGAGGATGTGCAGGGGGAGGAGAATTTATGTGCCTCAGGTTTAGTCTATAAAACACTTCCGCAAAGGAAACACCTGTGTATCCTCGCTCACGACTCCTCAGAAAGCCCCCTCTCTCCTCGATACTCTCCTCCTCCCGGCGCAATTAGAGAATTGAGACGTCCTTAAAGATGGCTGAGCTCGATCGGTTTCCGGGTCATAGGATGGAGGAGTGAGGAGGCATACTGAGAAGCATCCCAAGTCAAAAAAATAATAATTCACCTACAAAACCGACTTTACTTTGGCTGCATGCAAGTTTAACTCTTTACAAGAACAATATTAGCCTATTTCTTATATAGAAAAATATATTTTTTCATTTCTTTCTGTTGTTGAAGAATGGTTTTAATAATCCAAGCATTGACTTGCAGCACTGAAAAGCATTAAAGTACAGCAGTCAAACCTCTTATGACCTGATGTTTATTCATGTTATGGAAGATACATAGTCATTTCCAAAAAATTGAAAACATATAAAACTGGTTAAGGGAGAGGAGGGTAAAACAACTGATAAACATTCGATAAATATGTACGAATGTTTATTACAGCTCACAGATGGATAACAATGGAGTGTCGACGCCACAAGGCATCATGAAAGTTAGTTAAAAAATTATACTATGCTTTGTACAAAACAACACTGGGTTGCTTTTATAACATGTAGTTATGCACAATTCCGTCATTTCGATCCAAATGAGATGCTGTTATATCCATTAATTTGGCAAATATGTCAAAGAAACACAATAGTGTAACGAAAATAAATGCAAATTCACAAGAAGTGAGATAGAGAGAAGCACGCAGTAACCCACACAGATTAGATCTAGAACAACATCAAAATAAAAAAAAGATTCATGGTTTCATAGAGGCATCTGTCATCTTAACAAGCATTTAGCATGATGTAGTTTTTAGAATCCACCCCTCGCCCTCCCCCCAAACTTCCCAACACACACACAATTAACTATTTTATGTGTTTCCAAGTTTAACCATCGCAAATAAAAACACAAACAAAAAATAAAAATTAAATTTAGTGTCTTAGTCCCTGGGATCAAACTCAATTACTGAAAGTGGTCAATGAACTTTTTTCTCCTCTTTATTCAGTGTCATAAAAGATTTGATCCCATTAAAGTCTTGCACTGGTAAGACAATAAAGTTGTAGAATCCTACAGAAGAATATGGAATAAGAGCTGTAGTGTCCGGCCCTCGGAGTGCGTCAAGCACAGGAACTCTTTATGCGGAAGATGACACAGACTGCTTGTACACAGCGTGGTAGGCGTTCCGGAGCAGAACGTACGGGAAGCAGGACTCCAAGAGGTCCATGGTGAGGAATGGTGATTCTTGAACGATCTAGTACATACAGACAAAATGATCAGAATAAAAAAAGATGCATTTCAAGATGATGTTGAGACGTGTGCGATCGTATCACTCCTATTTCTATTGTCAATTTGGTGCATCCTGCAGACTAAGCTTCAAAAAACCAAACAAAACCCACAAAGAAAATCCCACAGACAAATCTATATCAAATATAATACAGCCGCAGGAAAAAAGAAATCACATTTTCAATCATTTCTAAATTTTCAAAAAATTCAAAAAATTGAATCAGCCTTTCCAGATGTATTGTGGTCATTCTAGTTCAGTGTCTGTTAAATTTCGACAAAATCAAACCTCAGGATTGACAAAGTCATCAAACAGCAATGTGAAAGACTGATGGCACAAGACACATGAAAACTTTGATAAATCGAGGTGAAAACTTTGATAAATAAACTTTTCCTAAATACTAGGGATGTAACGATTCACTCAGCTCACGATGCGATGCGAGTCACGATTCTGATCTCACGATGCGATTTATTCATGATTTACTCACGATTTATTTTTACAAAATGAGTTGAAACAAATTAGAAATGAACAACTTCCCTTGCATTATTTCTTAAATGCTTCACGTTTCTTTGTATAATTAAATAATGTTTTATTTCAAATAACAAAACTAAACTGCAATTTTATAACAAATTAATAATAGAAAAAGTCTCTTTAATATAAACAAACTAATACGGTCTGAGCTTTTCTTGGATTTTTTTGCATTTGAGAAATATCAGCATGACCACGTTTAGATTTGCAGTGAAAATAGCGGCCCCTGCTGTTCAAAAAATGTATTGCGATTCAGTTCACACCTCAAGCGATTTGAATCGTCACTCATTATAACCGATTTTCAACCGGCCCACGGTGAATCGTTACATCCCTACTAAATACATGTAGAAATATTACTAGTGTATTGCTTAAAAGTGAATATGAACTTGTTTTCTTTGCAGTATTTGAGGTCTTAAAAATAAAGAGCATTGTTTCTGTTATTTTATACCTGTTTCTCCCGTTTTAATTTTTTATACATTTTTCAATTTTAATTTAAAATTTGGGAGAAATTTTACAGAATTAAACAAAAATGATCATTTTACCTAAACATAAATAGTATATTTAGACAAACTGACAATGGTCTTCGAAATGGTCTTGTATATTTTTTTATTTATTTATATGTATTATTTCTACTGTTTTATCTATATTTAGTGCGTGTTTAATTGTCCTTTCTCTACGGCTGTCCTGAAATGATGCAAACTGTAAAAAGCGCTACAGAAATAAACTTGAATCAAACTGAATTCTTCCTTCACCCAACGTTCACATTCTTCTCCAAATGCATTCAACATCCCTAAATCACATGTCAAAAATACATCTGTTTATGGAGGAAATACCCCACTGTTTCACTCTGCTAGAAACCACGCTTTCCTGTCTTCTACCAGCAGTGGATTCACTCACCATGTCCAGGAGCAGGTAAACGGACTCCCGGTTTCGTGTAGTGGTTTTATCCGTTTCTTGTCCAATCTTCAGCAGACTGGAAGATGCAAGCTGAAGAAGAAGAGTAGAAGAGAATTACCCAACAGCCCCACAGGGAGATCACTCAAGTTTGCAGTTACATAAACAATATTTATCCAGGTTATGTTGTTGTAAAAGCAGATTTGGAGTCCAAATTCAAGTGCATCGGATATAAACAATGAATGAGGACGATAGCGGCAAACATTCCAACTTACAGCGAGGAACTCTTTTAGGCGGTCCTCTATGCTGCCCTTGTGGATAGTGAAGAGAGCAGCGGCAATCTGGTTTATCGCTTTAGCTAGACAGTGGATGTTGTTGCAGTGACCTAAAAAGATTTATAGAGTTAGTAAACGCATGATAATGCATTAAAGCGCGCAGCCCACCGGACGTGGCTCCTTCGTTCAAAGAGCACAGATATAATCTCATTTCACTCGCGACGGTTCAGCGCCGGTTCGAAAAGCAAAATTGGTACCTTCTATTGCGGGACTGTACTGCGACATCACGTTGCTGGCCAGGGTCGGCATGGAAACGGCCACAAACACCATCAACAGGCAGGCGATCTTGTACTCCTCCTCTGGGCTGATATTCTCTGTTACAAACAAGGTGAAATGAGTTCATGAACGCCGCGTTCGGTAATGCATTAAACGCCATTGCAATTGTGAGAAGGGCACTTAAACGGCACACATCCCATTTCTGGACAGTGTCCAAAAAAGAGCCAAGAAAAACTGCGTATGTCCAGAAATGACCTGTTATTTATGTTATTAGTGCAACTGGATTTGGGAGTGATTCAATTAAGTCTAGTTTGAGTTGACTTGCTATTTAGATAGTAAACAGAAGACGTTTGGATTTAACCGTCGGGGGAATAGAACAAAAACAACGGAGCTTGCCAAAGAGGCCCTGGAGGGTTTTCGGCTGCTCTGAGAAAGTCGAAGTCGTTCACCGGAAAACTTTGCTCAGTTTTAGAGAGCTACGCCTGAGGTAAGAAGCGCGAGATTTATCGGAGTTCACAAGGCTCTTTTCAGGCATTCGTATTCTTTGAATGGGCTGTAACGCTTGATAAAAGTTTGATAAGAAACACCGGACGACCGGACACTACTATAAAACTAGCTTCCCAAGTTAAAAGCTAGTTTATACAACAAGCATCTCAATGCTGTAATACTTGACCGGAAAATCTGTAACCTTTTTGAATAAAAAAAAAGCAAAATTCTGTTATTGAACAAGCGCATAAAAAACTGTTTGTTTGAAGAAAAACCTTCAATGAATATCTGCATGTTGTTATACAGGCCGAATATAACTTTAAATACATTTTATTCCACTGTACAAAATCAAAGCCTGATACTTTTTGTGATATTTAACGTATGCTTGGTGGGCAATTAATAGTGACAAATACCGAACGCTCCCTACAAAAACGTACCAGACTTCTGGGAAGATAGGGCCACGACAAGCGCAGGGTCAATCTCACAGGGCAGTCCTGCGGCAGAAGATAGCTCGTACACATTCATGGCCACCTGAGAAAATTAAGAAGCTGTTAGTTTCAGGTCTAAAGGCACACCATTAGCCGTAAGAGCAAGAGTGATGTCACCTACCTTCATGTCAGTTTCACGAGGAATGTGGTCTTTGAAGTCTTCCACGGAGCTCACTAGGAAGGGAATGTGGCAGGACAGCACCTGGAGACAAGACCCATATCTGTGGTCAAGAGCTTATTATGTCTGATGCTAAATGAGCAAACGTGAACATATCTGGAGCGATTTCAAACTTTGCATAAAATGAAATCTTGGACATTCTGTTTTTGAAATTGGAATAGCATTGAACGGATGAGTAAAAGTTAAAGTATAACATAACAGAGAGACGTTAACATGCAGTCCGTGTTGAGACAGCGAGTGTTGTGTGAATCATGTGTCTGGATAACTCACGTCTCTGAGTGCTTCCTGGGCCAGAGAACGGAACGATAAAATCACACCGATGATGGTCATCCGTTTCAGCACGCTGTCAACCGCTACAGAAATAGAAGACAGGTTGTATTAATAACATCCAAAAATAGATTATTTTCTTCACAGAAGCACTAAAAATAGATCTGCAGGTGCCGTGGGCAACATTCCTGAGCTTAGATTTCAGTTTAGTAGCCTAGTGTAAAAATATGAATGTGTGAGTTGAAACAAATACCACTGAAAAGCTCTGTGCGGAGGGTCCTGCTAGGGGGTGAGGGGATTACATTTCATACCATGACTTTACAAAAAGCTATTGTCTAACACGCCGCTTCTCAAACTGTGGTACGTGCGCACAACTCTGAAAATGTGTTATTGTAAAAATACGAAACGATGAGTTTTTTTTTCTTATTGCCACTTTTCTAATTACGGATCTACTTACAATATTAAAGGGATAGTTCACCCAAAAATGAAAACTCTGTCATTTATTTACTCTCTGGTGGTTTAAACCATGTACAACACTTTCTTTTATGGAACACAAAAGAAGATATTTTGAGAAATGTCACAGTGGTTTTGTGTCCATACAATGGAAGTCAAGTAATGTTTAGTTACCAACATTCTTCAAAATATCTTCGTTTGTGTTCTGCAGAGGGAAGAAATGAGTAAATGATAAAAGAATTTTCATTTTGGGGTGAAATGTGTCGAAGATTCGAATGCGTTCTCACATTGCACTTTTTGGTAGCTATAAACCTTTTTTCAGATATAGTTATACAGTGTTTCTTGCACACATACTGAACATACTTCACAATTTGGTTAACAACATCAGACTAAATATTTAACATAGTGCTTGCATGTGTGTCAAGTGACAAGAGAAAATCCCTGAGACCGGAACTCACATGTGAGCCGTTTGAACAGCGCTGCCATATGCTCCGGCTTGTCAAAGCTGGTCCTCATCTGGGTCAGAACCTCCACGTTGTCCACCACAAGTTTCTGTAAAGACGACAGGATCATGCAAAATGTCAATAATCAGAGAAAGCAATCAGGAGTCATCTTTACTCAGTAAAATTCACGGCTACAGTAACTCTTACAATAGTACACTGGACTCACGCCCCTAGGTATCCACGTCAATGAAGTTAAAAAAATGTTATGGTACGAATAATAAGGTGCGTCTTAGGCTGTTATAAGGCCATACTTTTAAAAGCGTGTGTTTAAATGTTCACCCGTGTCTTACTGTAACGACAATTTCTGCTTTGTTTTCAAACCTATTGAACTTTTTCACACCAGTAGCCGATTAAAGCTATGAATCAACCAAGACGAGGACATTTTCAAAACAAGAGAAGGAAAAGCCCCGGCTTGCATGTCTACAAATGATTTGTGAAATTCAAGAGAAACGTGTTTCGCGTTAAGTCCTTTGGTGGACATGGCGCGGAATAGAAATGCGAAATAAAATGGTTTACTCCATGGCAGATCGTGGGTCAGATAGGAAACTTGGTTCTTTCTTCTGCAAATTACTTTCAGCTGAGGGAGAGAGGTTTGCATGTTAGAACATCACCGACATGTGCCAAGGCTGCGTTCGCACACTTCACTTGCTAAAGAAACAATTCTAATGCAGAGGGCTGTTTCAATTACATACGTGCGTTTGTAAACATTGAATAAAAAACATATTTACATGCATGCATTGGCCGAGAGAGAGAAAGCAGTTTATTCCTAAATGATTAAATCAGGAGTGCACACAATAAACCGTTTACACCTCACAAATAATCAAACAGGTATTTGGTTCAGGTTTGATGGGCATAGTTGCTGTTAATCCATCATTGCTTGACAGCTCTCATTTGCTTTTGTTCAAGTGTTTCCCAATAACTCTCAGGGGAAATGCTACCTAAACTCTATTCCCAGAAAGCAAGTCCTCATGGAATCTGTTTCCTCAGAATTTCACAGAAAGAGCAACAGAATTCCAAAGAAAGTTTGAGACATTTTCCACTCTTTGCGTGTCTGTCTATCACATATTTGTAGCTAATTTGTGCACTTGCATTCTTGGGCATATCCAACATTTCGTCCAATAGTTTTTTTGCGATCTCTAGAACAGGGGTTTCAAACTTTATGATGCCAAGGACCCCCAAATATGATTAACTTTTTGTGAAGGACCCCCATTCTTAAAAAACATTACCATCTATTATTTGTGTAAAAAACATTTATTAGACAAATAGTCAACGTGATATTATAAAGAGAACATGTTTCCAAACTTAAATACTTGGATACACTTAGATGTACACTTATGAAGAGACATTTTAACTTCAAATGCATTATTGTAGCAACTTTCACTTTGAGTAAGAAAAAAACATTGTGAGAAAAATGTACTAGAAAGATACAAATATAAACAGTTCTGGAAAATATGCATGTAGCACAAAAGCAGATAAACACTTAATAACAATAATAACGTTCCGTAGAACTTTCCCATTTTTGCTTTAACTTTATTTCTCTGAAAGCTTCTGAAGGCCCCCTGGGGGTCACCGGACCCCAGTCTGAAAAGCCCTGCTCTAGAATAACTCCACCTGCCTAACTAAGAATAGCAGGTAACAAATCAGGTTTCACAGCTGTGAGGTGGAATGAAGGCTGTTTGCCATTACGAATGAAAAAGCGACTTCCTGTTTAACAGGAAATATGACAAAAAACTTTGTTTTAATCGTGCTAAATTCCACCTATTGTTCTCTTAAATCGTTCCATAAAATGTAGAAACTCCCAGTTGGACGAGCCGGTAAGTCAACTCAACCGTGCGAATCACTGTTGAACTGCAGAAAAGCTGTAATTGCTCTCAGGCACGTCTCCAGCAGGAAGTTATGATTCCAAAACACGTTTTAGGCCAGCCGGCATTGCAAAAACCTACTGTGACCTTTCACCTGCGAAACACTTGACCCTCACCTTGAGTTCGGCCACCTGGGAAGAGATGTGCCACATGAGGCTCTCGCTCAGAAACTTCATCCCGTACGGACCCAGCAGCTCAGACAGAGAACGCATTTCTGGCGGATTAAGAGAATACGGTTTAGACATGCTGAAATAATCGAGAGATTTGCTTGACCGAGACTTCCACGAAAGGTTTCTAATCCTCACCAGATATGTCGGAATACTCCTCGGCATTAAAGGTGAGCTCGTTCTCAGTGGGCAGATTGACGAAAGCCTTCATGGCTGGAAAGTAAGCGATGTGACCATTGCTGACCTGCCGCAGAAGGGTCTCCAGATACCTGCACGCGGATAAACGCCAAACAAATGGTCGCACGGATTCTACTGGAAAAGAAGGTATGGGAAAAAAACGGATATCTCCAGTCTTACCAGTTGGTGTAGAGGCTGGTGATGGTTGGTTCTCCGTGGCTGTCCAGGTGTTGGGTCTGCTGCAGAAGAACATTGTTGAAAACTCTGGTGATGTCAATCTGAACGTAATTCTCGATGGACTGCAGCACTGTCATATAGGCCCGCACGCTGGTGAGCAGCTCGGACGGTTTGGCGATCTCCTGCGTGGCCTGGTTGTACATGGTCATACCCACGATGGACCTGACGAAGTTACAAACATGGTCAAAACCAAAACTATTCCACAATGTGATCTTATTGTGCTTTTTATCAATGCAAGTTTTACTACAGAATTTTTTTTTATAATCCATAACTATGATTCTGGAACTACTTCATTTCTGCTAACGTAACCACAAGATCAGGCAATAATATAATATTAACCAATAATATCATCCCAGTTTAGTCATTATCTTACATCGTTTCCTACTGATTGTGACTACAAAATAAACATTTGATGACAATTACGAAGAAGAAAGAAAAGCCGACACGTACCCATGATTCATGCACATCAGGACCAAAACCATCTATTCCTTTTTTTTTAAAGATTTATTTTTGGCGTTTTTTGCCTTTATTTATAGTACAGTACAATGAGAGGACAGGAAACGAAGCGGGTGAGAGGGGGGTGGGATCGGGAAAGGACCACGAGCCGGGATTCGAACTCGGATCGCCTGGAACGCAACAGCGCCATATGTCGGAGCACTAACCACAAGGCTATCGGCTCCGACCAAAACCGTCAATTCTGATTCAATTCTGTTTTTCACAGCAACAAAGTGGAACGGCTTTAAAATGAGTTACTGGTGTAAACCGACATTACGCAATGCCTTGGCAATCGAGAACACGTGAAGTGATCCATAACAACAACAACAACCTAATATTGTTTTGACCTGAAAAGAGCCATCAGATGGAAACGTGTGTGCGCACGGGTTGGGTGGTGAGATGTGCTAACCGGACCTCTCGCAGCCACGCGAGGGGCCAGCCAAAGCATCCGCGTCAGAGTTTTGAACCCCGCAGTGGAAAATACCTGTTATTCCTCTGCCCCGTGTTTATTTAGTTGGACAAGCGCTCTTCTGGATCAGTGTCAAAAATCATTCGAAAAGCTCTCTCCACTAGTCCAATAAATTACACAAATCGAACAATAAACCCACGAGGCCCTTTGCGCTCTTGAGTTCTCAGCTTAATTCATAAGTGAGAGCTGGACGAGAAGGGATGAACCTCATCAGGAAGAGAGGACAGTGGTTAATGAAACACAATATGCACGTAGTCGCCAAATTAATATGGGTCAAAAGGATGCGAAACAATATTCAAACCTACTAAAACAACCCAATTAGATCATGTTATTCATAATTATTGCATCGTAGTAAAGAACAAAATATTAGATATAAAGATGCAAGATCTTTAAAAATACACGTGGTTTATCCAATTATTTCTCATAGACGTCAATGAGATGAAATGAAGAGCAAATGAGAAACTTTGAAGTCTGCTGTGTCTCAGATATTTCCCTTGAGAAATAGAGCTAGAAATCTTACAAATGTCTCTATTAGAGTTTCAACTGAGCTCAGATTCGCCAAGTCTACAATCAAGTCAATATTATGGAAGATCTCAATATGAACTCAAACATTTATCATCAAATTTACCCAAATCCAGATTATTGTACCTCTACACAATCCACATTCATTTACACCTCTATACTCTTCATGCATTTTAGCAATTGTCTAAATTGCTTCCATTTTTATTTCTCTTAAGCAAACGGCACGCAACTGGGAACTCCATCACATCTCAAATCCATCAAATCCGTTATACAGGAGCAAACGTTGAAGAAGAAAATCTTCATCTGGGTGGGTGTTACATAAAATGACGTTCTTTTTTGCACTGATGCCAGACATTTGTTATGAATTGTAAATTTTCTTTCGTGTCCATCAAATTGCCAGGAAAGAGAACATAATCAAACGAGATGAAGTTTGCTTTCATTTGTGAAGCCATTCACTGGATTATAAAAAAGGCATCATGTGCACGTTACATAGCATATCAAATTTTGAGCGAAATGTCAAACAAACTAGCATAATATACATAATATAACACCTTAAATAACCAGGAGGTCATCTTTTTAAAGACCTATAATTTTATTACTTAAAATGACTTGAATGTATCTCTACACCCTTGCTTCATTTAGTATACGCGGATGAATGAATATGAAAATGACTCCCCTCCTCCATTCAATCATGAGAGCTCAGACCGTTGATTATGGGTACACAGATGCCGCAATTGACGTTCAGTGCCGAGTCTATGCGCCATCCTCACATATCTATGGCTCAAATCTGTTGACGTGATTGCTTACAGTGTTATGATGTTGTAAACGTTTCAAACTTAGGTAAACTGCAGTTTTATGGAGAAAATACTCCGCGATGGTTTATCTTAAAGCATATTAAAAACACCCCATAGACATGTAAACAACATTAAAAACTTGATTTTCACCACAGGGGGACTTTAAGAAATTGCAGGTGGGACTTACTTGGTGAAGCGGATTTCCAGGTGGGAGGTCAGATACTCGCGTGGGGTGAAGGTGTGCTCCCAGACCATCATGTTGGGAACGTAGTTGATAGAGAAGCAGAGCTCTGACAGAGCAGTGTGCAGTTTGTCCAGACTGTAAAAAAACAGCCCGACATTAAAAAACTAATTTCCTCCAGATTACACAGTCAGTCATGGTTTAACCAGCTCGCCATGAGAGCAACCCACCGCTGCCCATGAGACGCTGGGTGTCCATTTCAAGCTTGATATAAATCCCTTTTAAATTATACGGAGGATCAGTTTGAGTGTGTGTCGGTTCGGGAGGATAATACGGTAAATGCCTGCAGCATGACTTTGTTTGATGCGGCTGCAGGGGGGTCATTGGGTTTAAAGTGTGTGGCCGAGAGTTGTCCTTACTTGGTGACCAGGAGTCTGTTCTTCCTCATGCTCTCCACGCCGGGTTTTTCTCTCTCCGGTTCACCCTTCTTCCCCGTCTGCTTTTTCGACTTCTTGTTCACGGCCTGACTGATGGTTTTGGCACAATGTTTTGGCAGCAGCTGTGCAGAAGTGCAACAGGAAAAAACTCTTTTTAAAGTCGACATGTAATCGTTTACTTTCTTAAAGGGATAGTTCACTCAAAAAATCATTTACTCACCCTCGTGTCATTTCAAACACGTATGTCTTTCTTCTACAGAACACCAAGAAGATATTTTGAAGAAAGTTGGTAACCGAACAACACTGCCCCCATTCATTTCTATTGTATGGACACAAAACCAATGCAAGCGAATGGGGGCCAGTTCACAACATTCTTCAAAAAATCTTCTTATGTGTTCTGCGGAAGAAAGAAAGTCATAAAGGTTTGAAATGACATGAGGGTGTGTAAATGATGACAGATTTTTTCTATTTGGGTAAACTATCATTTTAATGCACGTTCTTACACGTGATTGGTCTGAGCATGTAATTCCAAACAAAATGAATCTATAAAAGTTTGTCTTGGTCATCTTGCAGGGAAATGCCTTTGAACCGATTTTCTTTTTCAGCTGCTGTTGCAAATCCAATTTTAGTAAAACCCGGCGCTTTTTCTGCAAATTCACTAAACAATTTAATGCGCTGCACTTTAATGCCCAATTTTCCAACCCGAGTCTTATTCACCAACCACCAAATGACCCGTCACATCCGAGTACAGAGCGTACTGTTACACTAGATGGTTACACTAGACAGTGGGCGTGCCGTCGGTTCTCTATTAAAATCTGACAGGACATGTTTGAATCACCGTGGTTGTGAGTGCTTCCAAATGTGTTCAGCGACTCAATTGAATTTGTTTTCATTTTGATCATATTGCAACCAAACAGAACATTCCTGGTGAATTTGTAAACCCAGTCACGTTTATTAAAGTCTCCGATATGACACGGAAAATTCCAGAACTCCCTCTGCGTGACTTGGCAGGTTTGAGGTTTGTGTGCGTCACTGACCTGATCGCTCAGGGTGCACTGCTCGGTGCAGATGTCTGTGATGAGGTTGCGGGCCTGCTTGGCCATCTCATCCAGGAACATGTTGCACAGAGACAGGCTGCGGTCTCCGATGTGGTGCCTCTGCAGGAAAGAACAGACAAAGAGTCATTAGTGGAGACTTGCCTTAGAATAAAAAATGTGTCTGTTGATACTTAGAAATATCAAACATCTCTAGGTTTCTATAAAAGTGCTGAAGGTCAGTTAAGACATTTTAAGCAAATATGATTTTCTGTATCATATGTACTGCTGTGCTTTCAAATTTGCATAATTTCTTGTTATGTTCCTGCTTATTATTGTAACGCTGATAGAAAGCATATCTGCATCGTATAAGGCACTATATAAATAAAGGTGACTTGACTACAAGCTATTATGTACTTTACACTGCATTTCACCCTGGTATATAAGGGATAACTCACACAAAAACACAAATTTTGTCATTATTTATTCATCCTCATGCAATTCAAAATCTTATTTTGTAGAACAAAAAAGATGATAATTTGAGAAATGTCTCGGTGGTTTCGTGTTCATGACGTGATCCGATGCATTTTAAGTAGCCCACACACAGTTAGTGTTGGGTAAATCTAGAAAAATTAAGCAGTTTTGGGTCACCATTGACTTCCATAGTAGAACCAAATACTACTATCGGAGTCAATGGTGACCCAAATCGGCTTAGTTACAAACTTTATTAAGTTAAAATATCTTCATTTGTGTTCAGCACAACAAAGAAATGTATACAGGTTTGTAACAACTGGAGGGTGAGCAAACGATGACAACATTTTTGGGTGAACTATTCCTCACTTCTCATATCTACATATTTAGTGATTTGGATTTTTTTGTCACAAATCATATGTTTATGTTAAACAAGATCCGTTGCCATACAACTTGCCCAAAATACTGTCCACCCTGACACCCTAAAATTGCATTGGTATTGGACAGCCAATCCTACTGCAACTGGCGATTTTTTGTGCAACATTCATCAGATGGTTCCAATCCTGAATGATCTATGGGCATGCCATCCGAGTCTGCAAGGACTGCTCAGGTGAATTTGGCTGAACTGCTGTTTGTGATCGGTCCTGAGTGAGGCTAAGTGAGACTCTTTGTGATCGGTCCTGAGTGAGGCTAAGTGAGACTCTTTGTTATCGCCCAGCTGGTCTCGCTGCCCCAAACTCCCCCCCAGAGCAAACAGTGCTCTACACTTCTAATGCAAAACAAGCATCGCCCCTGTGTGGAGCTCAACCTTCCGCTCCCGCGCTGACTTTCCTGACAAAACCCAAACAAGATGGAGGCGGCCACCCCTTCCCAAGAGGTGAACAAGCTGTCATTTAAAAGCTAAGGCGGCAGATGTGTTTTGAACCCAAGGTTATGGTTCGCACTGTAGGTTAAAAAGCGATCCGATGAGATGCTTTTGCACACAACGCCCATTATTCTGCAAGGTGATGCAGGTTGGAAACATCTCTCAGACCTTTAAAAGTTTTCTGTGCGAGGATGGAAATATTCTTGGAAACTTTTTAGTGCTTTTCCAACATAAATAAAGCTTGCAGCTGTCCAAAGCTGTGTGGACTGGACACAAGAGGAAGACCATTTCAGAAACATGCTGAGAGAGGGAGTTTCATGTTTAAATAAGGGAAACCCAAGCCTTCTATGGCTCAATAAATCTCTTTTATTCCTATAAGTGCTCTCAGACAGCTCAATGTTCAGGCTCGGCAATGACATGAGACCTCTCATTGTGCTCGCTCGTTTTTGGTGCCGTTTGTCCACCGATTAAGGGCACGAATGTGTTTTTTTTTACCAAATTAAATGGGATATTGGAGGGCACGGTGTTTGGCAGGAACAAACACTCGGTAAATGTGCCGGGCATATTCCAGCCGCCCAAGGGGGGGGGGAACAGGAATCTGTTGTGCTCCTTGTGTGTGCGGAGGGGCTTCCACGTGCCCCCGGGGATTCTGGGTAGCTGCACCGGTGTATGGGTCAATTACAGATTTAATAAATCATGCTTTTCAGCATTTGGTTTTCCGCACACATCCTGATACACAGACTGCAGCGCTCAATGCTGCGTGGTGGGACATTCCAGATCTAGTTAACTCATGGAGCTTTCCGGATTCACAGTACGGCTCCATCCTGAACCCTGGCATGGGTCGCAGCTAAGCCGTGGCGGGACCCAACAGAGAACAGAACGGATCTTTCCCAAACTTCTCTTCTCAAAAGTAAAGTAACACTGGCCGAATTCACCGGGGGACAATCTCGAGGACATAAAACGCAGTTTTTCCAAAAACACAGACCCTTCAAAGAAACTAAAATGGGGATTTTGGGACAAGGTAAGCTAAACAGACATAAAGCTTATCCGAACACATTCAATTAACTGGCTGTCAATCGATTTATATAGAAATTTGACATTTATAACATTTAAGTGTACTCTACATAGTGAACATCTCTAAAAGGGGTGATGAAGCAAAATGACAGCAACGCTGCACTCCGACCAGGCTACTCAGTTCCTCTCAAGGCCCGTTGGACAGATTCCGGGTCAGCGCGACTCACCTCTTCGGGGCAGAGCTCGTGAGTGCAGCTCATGAAGTGGGTACAGAGCAGAGGGAAGGAGATGGAGTATCGAGACTGGGACGGCAGTTCGAGACACTGCTGGAACATCTTTTCGAAGGCGCGGCTGTAAAAGCTATCAGACACAGAAAGAGGGAAATGAGTTGTCAGTTCACTTCAGCGTCTGGTACAGTCATATCTAATCAGTTCGAACCCTGTCCGCTCTCCACCCTGCATGAGAGAGTCATATCTAAAAACAAGAGCCACAACAGACAGTTGCTATGGCGTTCTGAGAGCAGATGCTGCTTCTTTTCTCAGTGTAAGCAGCGTTTCCTGTGATCCCATTAAACCTGCTGCTTCACTCCAGTCATTGTGGTCTGATTTTAATATCATATATCAAAAAAACAAAACTGAAAAAATGTTTTGAATGTTTTGCCGGCTGCATGAAAAAAACAGTATGGCTGTCATTCCAAAATAAATGTTTGTGCTTATATAATATACTGTATATGTGTGTGTGACATGTGTATTCATATGCATGTATATATATATATATATATATATATATATATACAAACAAACATACATGTTTATGTTTTTAGAAATAGGTGTAATGATTAATCGCGATTAATAAAAGTTTGTGTTCACATAATATATGTCTGTGCACTGTGCATATTTATTTTGTATTTATAAGCAGATACAGTACATGTACTGTATATATTTAGGAAATATCTGCATGCATATATTAATATAGAAGTCATTTAAATTATATATAAACATTTATTCACTTTTTATTTTTTATGCTTTCCTTAAACATATGAATGTATGGGTATGTGTTGATAAATACAAAATGAATATGCACAGTGCACAACAAACTTTTATTCTGGATGAGATTAAATCGTAGAACAGCTATATATATTTATATATAAATTATATTTCAATTCAAATTTGTATACATTTATGTAAATATTTGTCATATACTGTATACACACATGTATGTGTGTGCATTTATATTTACATGTAGATGTACACACACACACACACTGTATTTTATACAATATGCATTAAACATTATAATACTACCAAACAAATTGTGTACTATGTTGTAAATAACGAATATATTTGGGGTAGGGTGTAGGCATGGGGCGATTTAAAGGTATATCGTGGTGTATCACGTTTTGAAGGTGCCTCGGTTTCAAAACAGAACCACTTGAAGAGTTTGGTTCCAAAATGAGATAACTCATTTTCAAAAATCATGTTTTTCATTATGTTATCATGTTTTTATTGTTAGTTAGCTGTTATTATGTTTATAATATACTGTATGTATGTTTAGTTAGTGGCTTAAATCAAAACAAACCAACTGCAGCCAACAATAAAAAAACAGTTCTCATTCTGGAACCAAAATCTTCACTTACAGATTTTTAAAAAATGGTTCCGTTTTGAAATTGAGACACCTTAAAACCTCCAAAGCACGATATACCGTGATATATCTTGGAACCGTCCCATGCCTAGTAGGGTGTGATGCAAGCGTCAGAAACATTGTTTAGGTCATACCAGAAAATGGACAGATCCGAAGTCTCCACAAGCATCTCTACCAGAGAGTCGACCATCTTGGTGTGGAATATGATGGTGTTCATCATCTTGCCCAGCTCCCTGTGATCTGCAAGTCCGAGCGAGGCCTTGGACACGCTGGTGTAAGCCTAAACGAAGTGAAAAAACATCTTTAGTGTTATTAAGGAATCATATAAAACTATTAATTATTCTTGCAACTTTTCACAATAGATTCTCAAAGGCTAAGTCGATTTCCACAAACCCTTAAGTAAATGAAGAGCAAAGAATCAGATCGGAAACTGGACCATGGCAGAGGCCGAAGAAAATTGTGGTTTGATGTTCGACCATGTCATTAAGTCCTGAGGAGGCTTTCTGGGAAATATTTTTGTTAACTTGATACTGTTGAACCAGACAATGTCCAACCGCCACAATTTCCTCCGCAGCATTCATCACCAAACAAACGGTGTACGCAACGCAAATTCTCTTTGGTGTTTAAATCATGAAACCTTTCTTTTTTTAAGAGCGACCGGTGAAATAGCTGTGCCAGCCAGTGCGTTCAGCTCTTGCAGTTCTTGAACGTAAAAACAAGTGTGAGAAAACAACCAAAACAAGAATTGCGCACGCCCTACGCTGGCTTTCATCATCTAAAAGAGCAGCCAATTCAAAGAGAACGACATGCCAGGATGATACCACATGACATACAGCAGGTGCTAAGCTCACAAATCTTGTGGTTATGGAGTCGGGGGAACAACAATAAACATGTCCCACAGCATTGAAGTCCAGTGTAGAGTACTGAAAAGTACTGAAAACTGAGCTTATTTTAAGATACACATTTGCAGACTTCTGCTGGTAGTTTAATCGGCCATGGTGAAAAATAGGACCGCACCTTTGGAAACAAAAAGGCCAAAAGAGGACCAGACACGAACTGAGTGAACTGTTATACTGGCAAGTACTATCTCAACAACAGGTCCATTGAACATAAAGAAAGCATGCTAAAATAAAAGAGCGAAGTGAGCATCCCTGGTCCAACAGCTCTCAAATCTAGAAAAAAAGCTAATTTAGCTCACTTGATAAATAAAAATGATAAATTTCATGCATTCTGACTTCTAAACACCGTTAAACGTGCTGGCTTCTCAAACTTAACATAGTCAACTTATCAAACAACGAGTTGAATCTATGACGTAGTATTCCTGTGGTCAATTCACTCCGCCAGGGTTCGTAGTTTTTTCAAACATGGATTCCCGTTTCGTAACAAGGGTTCTTAGCACCTTATTGGACAATTCTAAAAAAAAGCACGCCCACGCGTCATCCAACGAGCGAAAGAGCACGCCCACGCGTCTACCAGCCAGCGTGAGAAAGGGCACGCCCATCAATGCCGCTTCACTCGGCTGATGGAGGTTAAACTAGGTTTGTTTGTTCACTGCATTTCGGTGAGGAAAGTTATATAAACAGTGGACATAACGCTGGATTTGGAGATCGTATGAAACTTATAGAAAAATGCCCGACATGAACCTCACACGATAAGTCATATGTCTGTAGCTGCGTTTACATGGACCAATGTAATCTGATTAAAAATGCCCAAGCAGATTGAAATTTCAGTCGGATTGTAAGGGGTGGTTTATGCCGTTTGTAATCCGCTTGATAGGACATATAAACACTTGATCAGATTAAAAACCGAAGTAGGAAGATGTGCGCATGTGCAAAGACGACGCTGGCTCGTACAGATGTAAGGGCATATGACGCACGGAACAGAGCAGCTGTTGCTAAAGAAACCAAAAATCATAAATCTGACAAAGCGGTAGAAATTTCCATATGCTTGTCATCTCTAAATGAACATATTAGTGTTTCTATGCATTTAAAATGTCTTAACTGTTTCCCTGAAGTGAGTTTTTAATCGCAATTTCTGAGTTCCTTATGATACATTTGCAGATGTACAAACATACTGTAGGCTAAAATATCTAATCATAAAATTTCATTTATATGCGTAGTAGGCTACCAAACATTTCTTTTATTTATCGTTTACTTACATGTGCTTTGGAAGGATTAACTGTTTTTACCATGGTAAATCGCTGTAATGACCTTGCTCCATTGATATGTACTAGACATTATTTTGCGTTCAGATCACATCAATCAGATCACTAAACACTACATTCAGATTGCACAATCTGATTAAATTCAATCTGATGTGTCCATGTAAACGCAGCTTGTGTTTTGTTGGCCATCGGCATGGACGTGAATAATGTAAACAACACGAATTTATAATGAATCAATGCGATGATGTATTGTGTGCTCGTGCTGTAGTTCCGCCGTCCCCCTCCACGCCTCCAGGCGCTCGACTTTTTCAGGAAATAATCATACAGCTGCATCTGTCTTTTATAAATTTCATCAAACTAAATACTCTTCCAAGAGACAAACAAAGTATGCAATACTACTGTATAGGTACTCAAGATT
Source organism: Triplophysa rosa (assembly GCF_024868665.1). NCBI lineage: Eukaryota > Metazoa > Chordata > Actinopteri > Cypriniformes > Nemacheilidae > Triplophysa > Triplophysa rosa. The sequence goes on from NC_079895.1 coordinate 4,001,918, forward strand.
AATCTGAGATTGGCATAAACGGACAGTGTTACCTCATCTTTAATGAGTTTATGGTTATGACATTAGCATGTGTGTAATTTCTGTGTCACTGAATCTAGCTTGCGGTACCGAGGGCCGAATGTGGTCGTTTGTCATGCGAGAAAACAATATAATTGATTTTTCTTCAGGTTTGGGGGTAAAATGTGAACAAGACACCCAGATCTACCCACATTGTTGTTAAAACCAGTGTTGGGTAAATTACTCTGAAAACGTAATTAATTACTAGTTACTAATTACATATTCAATAGTGTAATTAGATTACTGTACAAATTACTCTCTCCAAAAAGCATTTCATTACTTCTTTTTTATTACTTTCTATATCCTACATCAACCTTGATTAGAATTGATTCAAGGAGGATAGACATGAAATGGGTTATTTAATTAATTCAAATAAATAATAAATAACTACATAAATTATTCTTATTAACTGACCAAAGTATACAAATGTGAGGAGGATACATTAAAGCATACATTTTAAAGTTAGACTTATAATTTTGATGTCATTTCCACTATTGAATATATTACACAGTATTTAGTTTAATTACAACAGAAGTAACTGTAATTTAATTACAGAAAAAAATCTGAGTAATCCCTTACTTTACTTTTTCAAGGGGAAAGTAATTAAATTACAGTAACTAATTACTAAGTAACTAGTTAAACCCAACACTGGTTAAAACATACACATAAATCCACTGAGGTGCATGCTGAAATATCCCAAAGACAGATGGGCTTTCAAGATCTCAGACGCTTACACAGATTCTCAAAAACACATGAACATCTCATTGTCTCTCAATCTCTGCTGTTTTTCCATCCACCCACACGCACTGCTGGTGTAAAAAACGCTCTGTATTCCACAGAGATGTGTCTGATTTATTTAAGCCCAGATGAAGCTGTGAGCTCTCACTGAACAATCAGCTTTAAAAGAATAACATTATGGTTCTTTTCTGAATAGCCTTGAAATAGGGAAGATGTTCCTAATACTCCAAATGAAATCATATACAACAAAAGAAGTTAGATTTCTTTTAGCAGCTTCTCTTTCGGGCATGTTTTGTATCATTAGTTGTACGTATCTGATAACGGAAAAGTTAAAAGGACAGGAGAGATAAGGGTTGTTAATGATGACCGCTTGGAATCAGAGGAATCAAACCCAATATATCGACCCGGTCATTGACAAGGCTCTGATCATCTTACTTGAAGTCTAAACCAGTCCAGTCTCATCCCTCGGAAATCAAACACCTCACCATCTTCAACTGTAACACAAATACACACAGTTAGTTATTTAGTGACAGTTTTAAACCGAAGTCGACAACAACGTCTTAGGAAAAAAAGGGCTTCTCACCACCTTGTTTGACACTCAGAGAGGTCATAGTGTTCACGAAAGAGGACATGATAATGGACTCATCCTCTGGGCAGACAGACAGATTCTATGAGAGAGAAAGACATGATGATTGTAACATCATTAACAATGTAGTCCATTTAAAAATAAATACAAGCAAGAAAGTATCGCTCCTAGTGGAAGTCTTAGCTCTCCATCTAGTGGTGAGGTTCATTTATGACACTGCTCTTCTGAAAAACCTCTTTAAGGATCATTCTTCAGAAAGAGAGCCAAATCGTGAATCAAACAGTTGTGTCAAAATAATAATCTAACAATGTTCAGCTAATGCTGAAGCAGACATCAGATATACATTTTTATAGTACATATAAAGTACTTTGGAAACAAACCAAATTGGAAGAGACACGCACTGAATGTTTCATAATATGACTAATGTTCATGTCGCATCCATCCCAAAAGCACATGACTGATCCTTGTCTCGTAAGAGAGCTACAAATAACAAGGTTTGTTGTGGTTCTAAAAAAAAATGTCGAGCTACAGCCTCACCTGTACGAGCTCATTGAGCACCACGGCGTCAAAGCCGGACAGGTACTGAACGTAATACCTCTGCATCACGGGGCCATACTTCCTCACATGTGCCCTCAACTCTTCCATGTAGAAGATCAGCTCTGCAACGTGCCTGAGAAAACAAAGAAATAGTCAAAATCGGTAGCGTTTTCTTTCCCGGAAGTCAATCAGCCCATGAGACCAAATCTCTACATGAACTCAGAGTACGTAAAAAAGGGGATAGATTTAGACGTACTTGTCAATAAAGTCGTCTGTGCTTTTCTTTTGGATGTTGTCAGCGTGCCTAAGCAGCCAAATGATCTCGTCACGGGCGAATGAAAGAGCCATAAACACAAACAGAGCTTTGGGACCCAGTAAGCCGGGCTGGTCCGCCAGCACCGTGGCCAGCTCTTTCAGGGCAGATCTCAAGAACTTGCGACGTTCTCGATGCATGGAGCCCCTGGGTGAATTGATTTAAACAAGACGAATAAACACACACAGTAGAGCGATGAATTGCTTTCATTTGTCCTTTGAAACGGCAAGAGGCCACTTACGCATGTGACAAAGCAGATTCCTTGCATTCACGAATGTCGTTGACACGTTTGTTGTAGCTGTAACAGATTGAAATACTGAATGTAAGACACAACAGTATTAAAATGACAGAGAAAGAAAGTTGAAATTGCTGACCCGCGAATGTTTACAAACAGATCCTCAGCAGATTTGTGAATATGGAAGACCTCGTCCCTAAAGAGACAGAGACAGGTGCTGCTCTGAAGAGCCAACTTCCACAGACTGAGAGCCGCGGGGTCACTGGTCAGGGCCGCGTGACACAAGATGAACCCAACTACAACACAAAAAGAGATGATTACTTACCCCTAGATGTCTAAAACACAACATGCAAATTTGTAAAATGCTTGTATTAATGTACACGAAATTCTGTAATTACACAAACGCGATTAATTAATTCTTTTACTTAAATTCCCTGTTTGGGTTTACATAATTTATGTCTGTGTACATTTGTGTGCATATCATTTATTTTTTTATAAACACATACACATACACATATATTTAAGAAAAATATCAAATATTTGCATATAAATACATCTAAATATTTCCTAAATAAATGTGTTTAGAAATACAAAATTCATATGCACAGTACACATACTTATGTAAACACAAACTTTTATTCTGGATGCGATTAATCATTTGATAGCCCTAAAAATCACACAATGAAAGAGTAAGAGAAAAAAACAATTCTTCATTGTTAAATTGCACACAATAGGACCAGAGACAATGAAGATATTTTGAAGAATATTGGTAACCGAACAATAACGGTACCCATTTACTTCATTGCATTGACGCAAAAACCAATGCATGTCAATGGGTGACGCTGTTGTTCAGATACCAACATTCTTAGAAATATCTTCCATTATGTTCTGCAGAAGAAAGAAAGTCATTCAAGTTTGAAATGACAAGCGTGTGTGAGTAAATGATGGCAGAATTTTCATTTTTGCCCGAACTTAATACAGAAAATACAGATTCACACTCACAGACAATCCATTTCTCCATGGTATCCAAGGACAGGTATTCACAGGGCATCTGAAACACAGATCATTACATCACATTGACAAAAGCCACGGAGCTATAGGCTTTCTTTCTGCTGCAGAACACAAAAAAAGATATTTTGAAGAATGTTGTTAACAGCCCCCCCCATTCACTTGCATTGGTTACAACAGAAGTGAAGTGAATGGGGGGCTGTGCTGCTCCGTTACCAACATTTTTCAAAAGATCTTCTTTTGTGTTCTGCAGAAGAAAGAGAGTCATACAGGTTTGAAATGACAAGAGGGGGTGTAAATGATGACAGAATTTTCATTTTGAAGGTGAACTACTCCTTAAAGGAGCGTAGTGAGCCCTGACCGTGTCAGACTGGGCCGGGTTGAGCATGGTACTGGGAGCACTGATCAAACTGAGCAGCTGAGCGTTCCTCCACTGATCTGCAGACAGATTGCGGCGTGGGTAGACCATCTGCAAGGATACCAGCGCATCTGACAGCGCCTGTCATACACAGAGAAACGGGGAGAAAATTCTAATGAAACCATGTCGCAACACAGGTAAACTCAGTCTGTACCGCAGCGTGACGATTTTACTTTTCCATGAGGGATGAACTCCTCCATCATCTTCTTCAGGGGGTTCTCATAGTCCACGATCATCTGTCCAAGCCTGGGGTATTCTCGATCGCTGGGCACAAAAATATCACACAAATCATGACGCAGCTCTCATTGGTCAAATACACATGGCAGCTAATACGCATGTCATTCCCTTTCGTTACACGTTTCTTTTCCAAGATTGTGGAAACGCCCCATCCGCATTACCTTGAACCGTGTGTCATTTCATGTGCGTAGTTATAGAGACCGATTATCGCTTTGCGCTCCTCGATTCGAGAAAGCAGCATCATCAGTGTAGTGTACGTCACCACAAGGTCCAGATAGTTCCTTGTGAGGTCAAAATTTACAGTCTGTGGACAAAATGACATTGTTATATACCTGCTATGTAAATAAACAGACATCAAAATTTCAGATACATTTTTGCTATAAATTCAACTTACAATGTCAAAGAAAACTTGACAAACATCAATAGTGTTCAGCAGTTCACAAACGTGGTCCTGGAGTTTAAGAAACAGAGAAAGAAAACAAACAGACCGCTTAATTTAGTATTCAGTCAATATACACGCAGCTGCATTAATGAAACATGAGCATAACACATGTCTCTGTAAGTCAATCGTTAAAACTTTGATTCAATTTTCACATTCCAATCAATGCAATAATTCACGTATGAATGATTTTTTACACTCGCATCACAAATAAAGCACACTATTTGGTGCTACATGCATACCTTAAATTCCATAACGTCCACAAAGGTGAAGTAATACAGAGCTAAATTCTTCAGTATTTCTGACTTCTCTTTTTGTAGTTGTGCAAGCTGTTGCTGTAATAAAAAGTAGAAACCATTAAACAGATGTATTAAACATGGTCACATAACTGTGATGTCCGAGTAAGAAACTTATCAGCAGGGTTCACATAAGATGCTTGAGCCTGAGACTAATGGAACTAAATAAAGACTATAGTTGCTACAATTAATTCATTAATAATTAAACAAATTAACGCTGGTTAAAACAACATCCTTATCCTTAGGAACCAAATACAAACCAAACATGTTCTTAAGCAGAGCTCAACAAAAACAGTAGCTAATGGCCAGATATTCTTGGCCCAGTTTATTGGCCAAGTTCATAGTACTTTACGTAATTCGAAAAGCGCATTTATTGCTGTTACAACTGAAATAAAGCATTTCAGAAAAAAACTCATTTAAAGGTCCAGTGTATGGAATTTAGCGCCATCTAGCGGAACTGTAACCAACGGCTCACTCCATTCCTCCATTTTGAAGCCCTACGGTGGCTGACACAGGACTAATATGTCACCACGTTTTTGCTTCTTTGCCAAAGGAGGTAACGTATTTATGAAACGCGCTCTGTAGAGCAGTTTGTCCATTTAGGGCTACTGTAGAAACAACATGGCGAATTCCATGTAAGGGGACCTGCGGTGTATGTAGATAGAATAGCTCATTCTAAGATAATAAAAACATAACGCTTCAATATGTAAGGTCTTTATACACCTCTGAAGACATAGTTATGTATATTATATTGCATTTCTGTCAACTGATTCTTCAAAAAATGACACTTTGGACCTTTAATGAACATAATGCATATGATGGTATTACAAGTTATTGATAATTCTGTAGTGGGACCAGTAAAAACAAATGGCAAGTACTGGTAAAAACTGGTAAAACTTTTTGTTGAGCCCTGTCAAAGAGCAAGATTCTCTGACTTGATGCATAACAGGCAAACTGGTGAATGAACCCTGCCTCAAGTCCTGACACGCAACCACCTTTCCCTTCGGTTGTATTTAAGGTATGTGTGATTCTAGAGCAAAAATGCATTACTGCTGCACTTGGGAAGTCTTTATATGAAACTATTAACAGAACATGAGTGTTCTTCAAAACTGGAAATGATTGCAAACTACTTCAGCTTTACTAAACGGTTTTAAAGCTACATTTTGGGGACTTTGTAAATCTTCACTAGAGTGAAGGGTAGTGCAATTATGCTCTAGAATCAAGTTAGTGACAGAATCCTCTTAGTGTCTATGGGGTTTTCCAGTAAACCAGGTTAGCGATAACAGGGTTAATGATGCACTACAGATCCCCATTAAGCCCAACATCAGAAAAAATACATAACTTTCCACAAAAGAAAGCCCTCATCCCCACCCTGCAAACTTCTACTTTGGATATGTTCTCCTTCTATCCTAATAAGTGATGCAAATCCACAGGAAGGAGTCTCATATTTAAATACTGTAGGTCTAAGAGAACATATGATGTCAGGAATTAAAAAAACAGAGAGGGAGACAAGTTGACAAATGTGTCTTGTCTTGACTGTGAGGGTTAATCTAAAGCAAAATGTAAGAAATAACATTTTGCATATAGAAAATTATACGTTTATTTTTATAAAACTATTAAGCACATTTTTACCCAAACTCTCATTACCATTATACGTTCAGGTTTTGCTTTTGAATTGTTGGGTAATTCCTGTTATTCCCAATAGTCATTAGGAAAAATATGATCCAGACATGTTCTTAAATAAGCAAACATGTCATAGACCATCTCCGACATTTTCACAAATTTTGACAAGTTTCCATCATCTCCATCTCTGCTACTTTTTTAAAGTAATATATTCGGCCATACTATGTGATGCTGTGTAAAACAGGCTAAACCTCATAACACACTTGGTTTAGAATAGAATAGATAAATATACTAAAGCATGTAACCATGCATTTGTAGACTCAAAGGAAGCTCAGAGCACATCCTAATCAGAAGTAAAAACATTTCCAAACGATTCTATCCCAAAATAATTATTTTTAAAAGGGCAACTCTGAGATTCCTTTTGTCCAAGTAAGTTACTAACATGTTGACATATATATATGTGAGTACAACTGAAATGTTAAACTACATATACATAGGAGCAGGAACTAAATAATAAAGCAAATGGGACTCCAAACGGAGTCCAAACTTACCAAAAGAACAATCCAGAAAATAGCCATGTAAAGCATGCAAAAAATGCAAAGAAACAAAAAAAGAAATATAAAACAACACTAAAAGGCAACTTAAACACAGTTAAACATGACACAGCTCCACATCATTGCGGGAAGCAGTTAAACATATTTAACACAAAGCCGAAGGCAATGCAACATCTGAAATATACAACACTTCAAAACAACAACAATGATGGCTGGTTATTACAGAGGAACCAAAATAAAAAATGAACACAGGACACACACTCGACACATGAAATGGATATCTAGCACATATGGAAAAAGATAAATGTATTTGTTAAAAAATTGTTAATTTGTAATGTAACAAATCTAGTAAAGTCCTAGACTGAATAATTGACTGTGATTCAATGCACAGAATAGGGCCAAACATGCACCAAGAATAGTGATAATCCTGCTGGTAGAAAATGGGGTCCCTAATACAAAAACAAAACTTTGCTAACAGCAGTACAGGTCATTTAAGGTGCACAGCAACTGTAATGGCAACAGAGGTGTAAAAGCAGGAAACGGCTACATTCCTTAAGTAATATGGGCTGAACTGATGTCATTTCCTCAGGGAATGTTAGGGCCTTCTTACCAATGACTGACAAACACCAATGAAGAACTATATGAATATAAATGAATGTCCTTTGTTTAAAAAACACTATTTCACATTAAGGATGCAAGCTATTTGTGGTGTTGTGGTAAACCTAAATGTAGCCACAGGTTCCGGGAAAGACACACAGAAATGGGGAAGTACCTCTCGAGGGTCACCACCTCATGTTTTACGACTTAAAAAAATAAAAGTAGACTGCATGCTAGCCTGGAACATTGTGTTTTTACGATGGAAATTATGATCTCAAAACTAAAACCCGGCGACCATCGACACTGATATTTAAATCACTGTGATGGTCGAATGGGCGCCATGGTAATTCATGAACAGCATGGTAAACATGCAGCAGAGATGTTGGGGGTTGTGGCAATGGTGACAAAGTATTACAGAAAGCAGTGGTATAATGGTAATCGGACAGGAGACTAAAACCACTGAAACAAAAGACAAAAATCTCTGCATTTATGTTACTACATCAACAATTATGTCATCAAAATCCAGTTCAAGTTTGCTTCTCCACCTGAAATCAGCATAGAGGATATGGGGTACACAACGCTTAATGTCTGCAAAGATAGCAAAGATGTACAGTCATGTAGTATATGAAGTTCTGAGTTTGCAAGACATTAACAATGAACTTCTACTATTAAATCAAGGAAAATCACATTTCTGATGGCACTTTCTTTTAATTCCATTACAGAGCCCTAACCTTATTTTCCCAGCAACAATGAGAGCTAATTAGCTAATGTGATCCGGGTCACGGCACCAGATTTGTAAAAGAAGAGTTGCATTATTTCATTGTGCTTTTAAACAGTTAGCCACCATTATAGAGCTAACATTATTGTAGTAATACATCAAAAAGCTTGATTTGGTAAAGACTTCATCTCATCTTGTGACAAACAGCATTGATGAGAAAGCGCTGTTTACTGAGGGCTGAAAAATTGGGATATCCTTGATAACCATGGTGATCAATACTTAACTCACTGATGCACTAATGCATCCCTGAAGGGAGAAAACATGCAATACTTTGCATCGAAATTTTTACAAACAAGCTAATTAAGGTGCAGTAAGCGATTTTGGCTGTATTTGGATAACTTCCGCCATTTTCCTTGATTATGTCCAAAATCTGCACACTCAAAATCCAATAGTTAGCAAATATGCAAAATGATTCACAGACATCATTTTAGACAGATCATTTCTGGTTGGCCGATTAAGAAAGGACATTTTTACATCCCAATCAACACATAGTGATCAAAAGTACCTTGTAGCTTTGGATAAAGGTGTTTCAAATGCAATAAATTTGAAAATGTGGGTCGCAACCTTTCCGTGAAATGGCAATATTTTATGAATATATGAACCGAAATAAAAAAGCTTACAGCAGCTTTAATACATCAAACACGGGTTAAAATTATAATAATGTTATAATCGTGAATATTAAAGTCCCAGTGAAATAAAAAATTACAATGCCTATTTTTTCATGAAATATTGCAGCATTTATTGTAAATAGTTAATCAATGTAGGTCATTTTCTTTTTTAAATTTGTTTGCCCTCAAAATCTTCAGATAAAATCTGAAAATGCACTTCCGTCCTGTAGGGACTATCCATCTTAAATGACGTATGTTAGACGGCTTGGGCGGAGCATAAGTTAACTCCTCCCCTTCAACTGCCAATCTGCTGCCAGTTACATTTCAAAATGCAATGGCTGTTTTTATACATCCAATCAAATCGCAGAGAAAGACAAAAGCCACGCCCAATATTTTTCACGTTCAAAATTCCATTTCACTCGGAAATGCGTCAAAATATGGAAGTAAAAACGATCGCAACTTCCTGTTCACAGGGACTTTAACACAGCATTCTAAAAGAATCCACTTCATTTTTAACTTAATACGTTATAACTTGGATGAAATGTGAAACTTACGTTGTTGTTGCGTGTCTCGACTGCTGGGAATTTTCTGACGATGAATTTAACAGCTGACTCCAGGTTTTTGTCTATCAGGTACGAGGGCTTTGCCTTGGGATCGCCACATGCCTAGAACAAACAGGGATAAACATCACTGCTAAACATGAAAGAGCCTTAACAGACCCACAGTGAAACTGTGCAAAAAACAGCCTGATATTTCACATTATGAAACAAAGAATCAAACCGCATGACTGATCAGAGGATGAACAGTGTAGGGATTCGTCACGGTTAGAAAATGCAATGGAAGACATGAAGAAGCCAGAACATAAAAAAAGATTGACAGAGAAATACAAATGGAAGCTACAGATCATAAGAAATTTAGTTTTTCCGATTTCTGATTCTTAAATAACTGATCCTAACTATTTTATATACAATATTAACCAATGCAAATTGTGCTAACATTTCTTTTAAATTATCGCAGCAATAATTTGCTTTGTTGTCATATTAACTGAAAATAATAACATGCGCATTAGAGTCAAAAATAACAGATGATAGTTCCCTTACAGAAAATTTGACTCATTCAGGCCACGTGTAAACTATTTTAATAGACCAATGAGCATTGTCATCACATTTAAATCAGACTGCTAGCTCTTTGGACCGTGATGCAGGAATAGGTGAGAAACACAGACGCCCAAGAACTGTTAACATAACATCATCAAAATTATTAGTTTCTAGTAAATGTTTGATTTAGCTTCGAGTTAGAACTGTATCCTAATGGATGGACAAATAAAAAGAAGAAAAGACAAGGGATGAGAGAGACAACAAGGAAAGCTCTTCACAATGTGCTGTGAGAAAAGTTGGAGAACAGTTAGTGGAGCACAGACAGCGGTTTATGGTCAAAGAGTCCTGGAGAGAGAGAGAAACAGATTGATGATGGGTTTGCTGAACGGTGAGTCTGATTGGCTGGCTGTTCTGTAAGAGGTGAGTGTCTTACAGAATGACGGATCGTGTCAGTGGATGTGCAGCTGAGGCGGGGCAGTGTGTATGGTCACATGACACATTAAATGATGCTTTACATGCATCTGCAGCTAACACAGCATTGAACCTCAAGAACATTCCAGTGTGCACGACAACACACACACAGTGGCTCTGGGTGCTGTAAGACAACGTGTTTTTTAAAAGCTCTTTAGGTCGTTCCCAAAAAAAAGACACCACATGGCTTGTTGACTGCAGTTACACGTAGGTCCTGGATATAATGCAAACCAGCACTTAAAATTCAATTTTATTTTGCACTAAGACGTCCTCTGAATAACCTGCTGACAAGAATTTACAGAAGTGAATTAAGTCCCATGCCCACTGATAATGATTTACACAGCCAATCGCAGAGAAGTAAATAAATCTATATGGAATCTAAACTATGCCTCTAAAATCCCAGAGACTACTGTCGGTTTTGTTTCTCTTTGTTTTACGTGTTGCTAACATCCAAAGAACTGCTGCCGAACTGGTACTGTGCAAATAAAAAAATCAATTTGCAAATAAAAGGATGGTAAAAGTTAAACAAACAAATAAAAAGAAAAAAGGATGGAAAATAAAACTCAAAAAATAAGCCTCATGCATTAACAATATTTAATACCCCCAAAAATGTGAGCAAAGTTTTGAAGTTTTTTTTTTTTTAGGGTTGCGCAAAATATATATCAAACATTTAAAGAATTTACTTAATGATTTCCTTGGCGCTATAAATTTAGGCAATACTGTAAATGTCAGAATGCTTTAAAGTTCTCTTATTTGGCCACCAAATTTCACAAAGACCATGTCCCAAGACTAGTTTTGCGGCCTGTTAGTAAAAAAAACGTTAAGTATCGCCCAGCCCTAGTTAGATATTTCATCATATTTCATAATTCTTCATCTATACAAGATCTGAACGACAATCAAAATTAAACTCACCCTGCTAATTTCCAAACCGAACAAAAAAACAAATAGAAACAAAAGTCTTGCTGGTGCTACAGTTTGGGAAGGGCCTTTTTTGTGAGTTGCGTACAGAAAGTTCATGGGTCATGAAACTGGTGGGAGAGCGGGGGGGAAGGAGGGGGACTGAGATTTTAGGAAGGTGAAAAGCTGTGCAAACCTTCCAAACTTGTCCTTGCTGGGGGAAGCATTGTAACAGAAAGAGAGAAAATTACACATAAACACAAGTTCCAATGTCTACCATGCATGTTCACTTTTAAAACAAATTAGCTTTGGGAACTAAATGTAAGTCGTTCTGGATAGCGTGTTGCTTGGATCCTAAGGAGGGACGCAGGGGTCAGGTGGGTCACACAGTGCATTGAGAGGCAGTCGTTCCCAGAGCTAACACTGACACCATGCAGAACTCACTCCTCCGGGAGCAGGAACACTGTGGGCTGAGTTCACAATTCAAATCCATGTTCAAGAAAAGACCAGGAAGTTTGTGATTAGTCAAAGAAACATAATCCATGCAAGTAAAAGGGAACCAAGGCCGACATGTTCACGAAATGACCAAAAACAGATATGAAAAGAATGACAAACAGAAACACACACTGCAAAAATAGAGCGAGCAAACAAACAAAGCAAACAAACAAAAATGTCATTGTTAGCCGTTCAAATGCATCAAATCAACTCATGCACACGAACAGAAGCCCACAGGACCCATTATTCGATGATTTTAACTGATTTACCAAACTGACATTTAAACCACTCCAAATAAATGTTAAAAGGATTAATTGAAAAGCAGTTTGCCTGTTAGTTAGTACTGCAAAGTTCAAACAGGTTTTACAATCCAATGTGGTTAATGGTTTAAATGAATATTAATGAACAAAGCAAAATATGTTAATACTTATTAGGCACGAGTTCATACCTGCAACAATCAGAAGTGAGATAACAAAAGGTCAGTGTACTAGAAGGTACTGCCCTCAAATAGCTCAACGATAAACACAGTATCTGTTTGTTTATCTGAACTATGAACAAATTAAACTTGGAGTTTACTGTATGTAACTCTGAATTTCTGATTTCTGATGAATTTTCAAGAACATATAAACATTTGCGGCATCACTGATGTGCTGTGAAAAATGCATGGAATAGTTTTACATAACGCACCAGCTCCTCTCACGGGATTTCATGTCAAGCTAAACACACTGTGAGATAAGAGTGCACTTCCTGTTGTTCCCAAGGACGGTTTCTGCTGTCATTTCCTGTGGCACAAATTTGATGCCAACCTTTATGTTGCAACGAATACCAAAAAGCATTTAAAACAAAGTCTAGGCTTAAATTGTAGAAAAATATCTGAGAAAGAAGCCACGGTGAAACCATGACTACTTTATGTTGTAAGTAACATACAACCAGCAAAACCTTTTTAGGATTTGACAGTCATCAATATAAAGCAGCATAAACAATATCAAATAGTGATTTGTTGATGTCAGCATCAAATTCTGTTCAAAAACTCCTTGTACGTATTCACCATAACAGAATGCACATCTGAAAGCGCTCAATGCCAGGCCTGCTAGTTGCTAGGCAACTGGACTACCAAAAGCATGCAGTCCAATTTCTAGTCCTGTGGAAGCGCAATCTCTCAACTAAATCTCAGCTAAAAAAATTCAATATAAACTAAAAGGCAATTTTGCTCAAGACTACCATGTTGTAATGTATTCTGAATGGATGTGGTTCATGGGAGTAAACGGTAAGTATATGAGAGAAATTACTAATATTTTGGATATATTGCTGGGTGGACCTTTTGTGACTTGTTTGAATGAGTGAGGTCAGACGTACAGCAGCGTGACATCAGTGGGCATAGAGAGATGGACGGTACTCCAGAGACCTTTCTGCGCTCTAAACGGGTATCACACACACTGATGAATTCACATCACACATCTGAGCGAGATCTCGGCCAGAGGGAAAAGATGCTAACAGCAACGGTCTTCCACTAGCCCACTTTCTGCTCTGATCTGGACTGTTGCCATTTCAGCTAGCCCCAGTGCCAAGACTTCTATAAAAGCCCATGAAATGCTTTTATTGGAGGAAACGGAAAAACAATCTTTGAATATGCAGACTAGCTCTGACAGGCTTTACTTCTTATGAACATTATGTTCTGTGACATTATTTTTTTAGGACCTTTAAGCGCATATCACCCCCAAATTCTCACTGCCATTACGCATTAGGAAATGTGACTTTATTGATTTAGGAATAAGAAATAAGTTAAGGAATCCTAAATGCAGCATTAATATATTATCGTTTACCTATATAACAAACAGTAACAGTGCTTTTTCAATTTTAGTTACATTTTTAATAAATGTTAAGCAAATGCTTATAATGACAATTTGTTGCACATCTCATTTGTTAATATATAAATTAGATTTTCATCCCCAATAAGCCACTCTGTTCTCATGATAACTGTAACAACCACTAAATATTTTTTAACAATATTAAAAAAAAAACGCATAGTAATAATATATACACATAATATATATACAATGTTTTTGAAAATTGAAAGGCAGTGCAACAAATGCTATAAATTCTCTACAAATAGTCAATAACTAAAGCTTTTTTTGCCGAACTGTAATGGGAGTGAATGGGGGATATGTGCTAAATTATCAAAATAATTACAAAAAAATCTCAGAATTATCACTTTGTGCAAAATATATGTTTATTTATTTAAGTGCAGTCTTTTTATAAATGATAACAACTGCACTGTTGAAGAATGTACAATTCTGCAGATCACAACTTTCAAACTACTAGCACATATCTGACATCTGTCAAAGGTTCCTTGGACATTAGATATGACATCTGAAAGTGAATGAGTTACAACTGAGACCAAAGACCCTACTACGTATATACACAAACAACTGAAAATGAGCCTAATATATTCATTTTTTCAAGACTATAATCAACAGCAACCCAAAACTATTTATATGAGAACCCAAGATTTGAGGGCTGTGATGTCTGGACTGGATTATCTTCATGTACAGCTGTGTCATTTAAGTGCTTTAAAAGCTGGGTCACGATGAGCTTCTAGTCTGGAGTGTTTAGAGTCTCAGGATTGGCATCTATTGTGGCTGTGTGCACTTAAAACTGAATAAAAGCAGGCAGTATATAGATGCATAGCATGTTGTCGTATAGGGAGGGGGCGATGGGATAGCACCCTCATGATCTCTATAATCATTTCATTTATTACGAATTATAGACACCAGTTTTGTACAGATGGCTGGCGATTCACTAATACACGCTAAAGATACAGCAAGTGAGCCAGCATTTCACTATGGAACCGAAACACGAGATTCAAAAATGGATATCTCTCACACACACGCGCGGGCGCGCACACGCACACGAACCGTGTCTCTCAATCGGGCCCTGGCCTGGATCAGTCCGTCTGTATGTTTCTGTGTACGACTACGTTTACTGCAGAGCTCTGTAACACACATCCATGAAGCGCATATTCTCACCTTCTTGATGTTGTAGATACGCGTGAGCATCCCGATGCCGCGGTCGTTGAGGATCGTCAGTTTCTCCGCCAGCTTCTGCTGGCTCGGCTGCAGCGCGCCCCGAGACATGGCTCCAACGACCGTTATAACGAGCTAATTCACAACCGAACGAATTCCCCGCGTAGTGTTAAAGGGTAAAGTAGTGAAACGCGTTGGTTTTAGTGTTAAAATGGTCCCATATTACGGCTTTCGGGCACGTCGTCGGGGATGTTTTTTTTCTAGGTGTTGCCCTGACGGCCAGAACGAGGCTGCTTCCGGCAACGACGTCACTGCGTCACGTGACCGTAGCTTTCCGCAGGACCGCGCCTCCCTCCCCGTGCCGTTGTAGTGTTTTTATTTTCAAATAATTCTTTCTAAGTAAAATCCCATGTCTTGTTCGTATTATGCATGTTTTTTAGCAAAGAAAATAGAAAGAAAACAATATACACAATATCAATTCCACAATACAATAGGTTATGACGTTTTTTGTATAAAATGTAACGACTGAGAAACAGGGAGCACTTAAATAGGCAAAATATTCACATCTCGGATGAATTACATGCTTTACATTTGTTTCAAATTGTTTATGTATAATTAAGTCATTATAAAATGTGACATACTTTGTAGGTATTTGATATTATAATAAATGTTAGATATTTACATACTTCACACATGCATTTACGCTGCTTTTCCTGTGGGTGGCAGTGTCCTTCTGCGCTTTCCCAGGTAATTATTCTGAGGTGTGATTTCCAAGTAGAATTGAGGTCAGAGACATGTAGATGGGCATTACTTGTGAGGCAACAGCGAACGATCTCACGGCACAAATAAGAGAAGAAAAAAACCCGGAGCCTTTACTGTTCTGTCTTGGACATCTACTCCGCCAATGTGATGCATTCACTTGCACAAGAAATAAAGTCATTTTCTAAAAATAATTTGCGCAAACAATGCACCAGAGTGACGACTTTGAGCGGCAGGCGGATTATTGAAACATGGAAAGGTTCAATTGTACAGGTGGTTGAGGATACAGTACAGCCTGAAACAGCATGTGGATATGTTCAAGACAATAGCTGGGATCTTCAGGTTGGATGTATTAAACCTCATCTATTGCTCGGTGAGTAGGATCTGTTCACCTGAAACTGACACTTACAAAATGTTATGAAAATTAAAATACATTAATAAAATTATATAATACTGTACTATAAATTGTGATAGTGGATAAACATACTAAACAATATAAGTCAGGTGTAGCCTATATGAGACTCTCTATAAAGAAAAAATATAATTAAAAACATAAAATCATTTTGTGCTATTTATATTGTGCATGTATAGAAATAAAATATACTTTTTATTGTCCTAACATATTCTATTTCATAGGTTCGCAAGATGCTGCACATGACTTCGGTACTTTGAGAAAATATAAGGTAATGTAAGTTCTTGACTTTTGTATTTGTTTCATATTCTGCACTATATTATTACAACTTTGATCCTTTTATGTTGATTTCAGGTCACGCATGTATTAAATGTGGCATATGGTGTGGAAAATGCCTTTCCTGCTTTGTTCATCTATAAGACACTGAGCATACTTGATCTACCTGACACTGATATCATATCATATGTCCAGGAGTGTGCACAGTTTATAGACCAAGCTAAAGCTGAGGTAACCTTGTCTTTTGTTTCGTGGTGTGTAGATATAATTCCTTTCATTAATATCGAGGGATTTCCAAGAATGTTTTTTATACAAATCTTTGCAGTTTGCATAATGCAACGATATACAGGTCGTACCCTTCACCAGACAAGAGTCTGTCTCTCACCATTATAGAAGGATAATTCTATTCTTTCAGTGTAATTTCCTGAGTGTTGGGGTTTAGCGCCGGTCCAATGTGATACTGTGCAGTCACCCGATGGCTAACTGCCTTATTCTAGGTAACCGTGCAGCATGCTTGAATAATGAATGCTGAGTTTTCGCTATGCATTATTTAGCAAGTTGTAGAAAGATCATATCACTAACAGGCCAGTGTTTGTCATACAACCTCTTTACTAAATAGTGTCGCCAGTCACCCTTAACGTGACACTGACTCATGATGATCAAGGTTTATGATTACAATGGCTACGGGAAATAAGTTTCCATTCCTTTGTAAACAGAGCACCGCTTCGCCTGTCACCTGATTTACCGTATAGTGTGTATGCAGAAGAAACAATAGCTCAGTTAATGAAATAATGTTCTTTTCAACACAGTGGAAAGTAGTTCTGTGACCCGTAACTTGCAAGTTTGTAATTCTGTGCTATTAGCATAATGACATGCATCACAAATAAGTATGTAATGATGTGAAATGAAATGCCTCCATAGAGGCGAAGTAGTTTCAGTTTATGTTCTGACCAGATAGCTGAACTCTTGCCTTTTCTCTCTCCAGAAAGGAGTTGTGCTTGTTCACTGCAATTCAGGAGTTTCACGTTCTGTGTCCGTTGTCATTGGATATCTGATGTTAAGGGAAAAGCAGGCGTTTGATGATGCGTTTGCTCTGGTGAAATCAGCTCGCTCGGTTTCATGTCCAAACCCAGGTTTCATGGAACAGCTGAAAAACTTCAGACCACAAGGCGCTACACAAGCAAATGGTTTGAATCATGATTGAGCATGAATCTATGACTGCGCTCACTGAATGTTGAATGTTACAGCCAGCAGTGCTTCCATGGCAGTTTTATGTGGTTTAAAACGTAGACATTTTCTTATAGGTGCTAATATGATAATACATTTATTGTTAAAGAAAAGACTTACAGAACAATAACACACACAGGCAATACTGTACAAAAATCTGAAATTAAAAATCGTCTCCCTTTGAATTTATTGGTTGGAAATGGTGTTGAAATGGCTAAGCCCAACAGGATGTGGAGTGGTAATGACAGGAAGTGGAATTTACTGAATTGCAACTTAAATTCAACATGACAATGCAGTAAATGAGTGCATTCTGTGAAATGAACCACAACCATGTGAAACTCAATATAATTTGTGTATTGTAACACGTTTATCTGTAATTGATGCAAAAATGTAAAAATATGCCTATATGACTTTATTTGAAAGTCATTCTATTCCATTTCTATCCTTTAAATTCCATTCAGAATGATGATTCTGCATCCTGCCTGCTACCTCAATTATAATTCAGTTTAAATTTAGAAATTTGATGAGAATTTAAAGTTGAGAGTGTCTCTGTCTTTGTAGTAGTTACTATAAATCACAATACATTAATGTGTACTATAGTGCATCTTTTAAGATCTAGTTATCTTCCCATTAAATAATCTTCCCATTTCACCAGATGATGATTTTTTCTCTCGACAGTGACACCTTGTGGCCACATCTCACATTGAGCATTAATATCAGAATGGTAACAAGATTAAGTTACTTTTATTAATAAAGATAAACTGTTCCTGTATACTCAGTAGCTCGGCCTTTGATAGTAGAACTATGTCTCCGTTATTGTCCATTGATAGCATCTAGAATGTTTGTGTAAGAAAGTAGCTATAATATCTTAAAAAGAGAAGGACTAAACTGTTGTTATAAATCATACATTTACATTTATAGTTCATTTTCTTTTATAATTTTTGTAATTTGTACATTACATGTATTTTTGTTTTGTTCATAGAAGAATAGATATATGATTTTTAATCTTTTAGAAATCTTTTGAAGAAATTCTTCTTTACTCTTATTTATTTACATTGTGTTGTGATGATTTTTTCTAAAGGTGGTTCTTTGTTGAAAAATCCTTGTGAAGAATTTCAGACCCCAAAAGGTGTTTGAAAAAATGTTTTCAAATGTAATGTAGACAAAAACAAACATACAGAAATGTTCTTTATGACAATATCTTGTCATTGATTGTGGTGTAGACAAGGCCTAGTTTGATATGTGAAGATTATGAATGCAGTAATGAATATTAAATAAAAAAAGTATAACTACATACCTTGTATGTTTGTTACATTATTGTATGAACTGTATGGCTTTGGCAATATTGATAAGATCAGAAGTTTATCCAGGCTATAAATATTTATACATTGATCCATAACTATACTTAAAATCTAGGGCCTAAACGTAAAACTCACTGAGAATAGAAAAGTTACAGCGCCATCTGTGGTAGATATACAAATTACACCATAGACGCTGAAATAGGGAGCGCACGTCACCCGATGGCGCTTCACAGGACTGAATAAACTAGGATATTATGGGACAACAGAGCTGATCCGCATGGAACACACGGAAAAACTCTTTGAGCAATTGTCGTCACGTCAAATCCATCTCCCATGTTGTTAATACATTCCCGAGGATTTGGTTTTCCACATGGGCACGATCTCATCCACCTTCTCCAGGAGAAACATTGTGACCGTGAAGCCCAAAGAGTCCGCTGACGGCAGAGTGAACCCGGACCCGGCCGAAAGCCAAACTCAAGTCATTAAAAATGCAGTTCAGAAGGTCAACCGAGAAGTTCAGAGGGCGTCTGTCATCACCGATGAAGGCAAGTGATGATAGTTTTGTTGGCTGTTTTCAACACACTCCGGGCGGAGGAAAAAGTTTGATAGTTTGGGTGAGCTACAGAATCAAACTTTCAATGCTGGTAACATGATGTCAGACTTCTGGTTATGGCTTAATTCACGCTTCAAACACGTATTTTATTCGTCCTTATAAAAGTTATGAGATCAATAGATTGGTTAATGTAATTACTTGCCATGCAGAGAACGTTAAAACATCGGGTTAACTGTGGTCACCCAATCTTAATGTATTAACCTTTAAATTTAGTAGCCTATAGTGATAACTGCCTGTGAAAACCAAGTTGGTATTTTTTACGATTTACTCTTTTCCACATAAGATTATCCGACATAATGTTAAGAACATTAGCCTGTGTGAAAAAATATAACCTCGATATCCTTAATACTGAGTCATGTCAAAAATTGACTTAGCCTTGGTTTTACAAGCCTTAAGCCTTACCCACATTACCACATTACCGATTGGCACCTTAATAATAAAGCATAATAAATTGATGAGATAGAAGACGTTGGCTATACAGTTTATAAACTCTTAAAGTATTTAGTTTATTTTTTATTTCATATAAAAAATTTCACTTTATTTTTACAAAAAGGTTTATCATTAGAATGTTTAAAAAAGAGAAACGCACAGCTATCACCGCACATTTTAGTGAGGTGCTGTGACAAAGTTTAGACACGCCCTTTTGTCCAGAACCCCGCCCACAAGCGCGCGCGCGAAGACGCTTGTTGGATGTGGTTTACATCAGAGAGTTTGAGCAGGAAAGCAAGAAGTCAATACGCTTGTTCGACTTGATGAGGCGCAGCAAGATCCGACAGGCAGATGACATCAAAGTACCGCGAGAGCCATTCGAAAAACCATAAAATGTTTGGTTTCGAATCGCTCTCGCGGTACTTTGATGTCATGCGCGTGTCGGATCTTGCGGCGCCGCATCAAGTCGAACAAGCCTAAAATCACAGGTAGAAGTGTAAAACAAACTGAACTGTAAAGTCATCTTTACGCAGATTTTGTGCATGTTGTTTTAAAAACAAGGGCAATGTAGCTTACTGTTGAATCGCCTCAGAAAGTTGTCATTGGCTGGGCCAAGATTTGACCGCGAAAACACTTTTTTTTTACAGTGTGTGGAGCTGCTTCAGAGAGATTCAGCACACCTGTTTCAAGTGTATCCAGTTTATCTGGTAATAGGGACGTTTTTGTGTGCTTTAAAGTTATAAGTTGCTCTGTTCCCTTCAGACGAAAAAAATAGAAGCCATTACAGAAATAGTTTGGGATTTCATGGTCATAATGGGAGTTGTATTGGTTTTAATGGAGATTACGATGGTCGCTGTAGGTCTCTTCTGATAATGTAGGCCTATTGGGTTCTATTGGTGGGATATTATTTGGCAGATGGGAATGGAACACCATTTAGTCCTACGTAACTGGAATAAGGCTCAAAACACACCAGAGTACAGAAAGGGAGTTTGCAATGGTAAACCGTTGATAGTTCATAATGGTGTTTTTAAAATGGTGTTTTTTTCAGCAGAGGTTTTTAGCAGCTGCAAGCAATATACAGTTAATGTACTTCTAGAGCTAATTATTCTAATAACTGTTTTCATATCGCTTTTATTAAAGCAACAATCTTGATTTGCGTTATGGTGACAGGTTCTGTCTAGTGCGTGAGAACATCCCTTAGCAATGGTAAAATATACTGTAATGTCTCTTGTGGCTTGTTAGTTTATGATGTTGACAAGGTTATATTTAGATTTAGGTGGAACTAACACACGGGAAAATACAACTTTTATTGAATTGCAGTTGGAAGTGGGAATGTCACAATAATCTATCGGTTGACATAGCCACCCCTGAATAGATTTCACATACAGTACATATTTGTTATTTGGGCTACACATGGAAACGCCTGGTTGGGTAATATGAATATTCAAGCCTTTCAAGAATGACATGTCACGGTCTGTGTTTTTGTCATGGCAACCCCTGTACAGTATTAAATAGAGTGTCATTGGAGGTCCTGTTTCTTTAGCGAATGCATTATAATGATTTGAATCTTACTGTTTTATTTCAAGCCTCTTGGATGTAAAGGGGTTGAGTGGGCAGAACAAAGCCAGTGGAATTCATTACGAGGCTCTCTGCCGATTGGGAGGCTGCAGATTGGGGCCTAATTTGCCCGCTGTTGTGGTTGCCAACTGTGCTGGATGGCTGCGAGGAAAGCAATTAAAGATTTTGTCTTATAGCCAAATGAAGAGAAATTAAGAGGAATGAATTCAGCCTCTTTATTTCACAATCACACTGAAGAGCTGTTAGTGGTTAGATTAGCATAAGTGTTGGCAGGGTGATTTTTCCTAGTGTTTTTCCAGCCTTTCACCCAGAGTAATTTGCACACGTGTCTACGGTTAGTCAAAGTCTAACAGAGCTCACAAAACAGGTCTTTAATACTTCTTGTCTTTTCATAACCTTGATTTTTCTGTTGTTATACTGGGTACTGTTGTTGATAGCCAAAAAAAGTTTCCCGTCTGCAGCTCATGTGTGGAAAAGAGTCAGACTGAGGTTGAGTTACGGCAACGGTCACGTTAATTGATGTATGCCGGGTTTCACAGACAAGGTTTAGGTTTGAGCTGTCTTAACTGAAAATAAATTACACTGACATATCTTTAAATATGTAATAGCCTTTGTTTTGTCTCAATATACACAGCAGTAATGTTTTTATATAATGCATTTTAATTAAAAGCGACTTAAATATACTAATTTATCTAAGGCATAGTCCTGGCTTAAGCTAAGCCTTGTCTATGAAACTGGGCCGAAGTGATCTATATTTTAAAGTCTATCATTAAGTCGTTTGAGGTCCCGTGATAATGACTCGCTCTTGCCACATAAAAACCGCTGCTTACAGCAAGCTGCTGTAATGAAGAAGGTTTCCAAATGCCATTGTGCATTTGAGACCTCAAGTTGCGTATCAGTTTTAGATTTATTGTTCTAGACCAGCACTAGACACAATTCCAGCAGACAGAGTTAACCTGTTGGATCCCACCCAATGAATTTATGACTGAAAAGCTAACACGAAGGTTATTTATTTTATCGTTTCATTTGCTTATGTCAGGGTGTTGTAACTAAATGAAATAAAGTACAAAGTGTGCATTTATCCTTTGTTTACCATACCTTATATTCCCTCACACTTAAATACATTTTAAATTATGTTATCGTGTGAGTAATTTTCTGTTGGGTTATATTGTATTCAATGCTTTTAATTTTGAAAAACATTTTGAAAAAGCATGCATTTTTGGGATTTAATGGGTGAAGAGAACTTAGGTGGTGCCACTCGTGTCTATGGTTTGGTGTCACGGCAAAGCCTAGTTTCTGTTCATTGTTGCTGTTAATTAAGTGAACTACACAGTTCCATTAGACCAATTTGCATTTTCATGTTTAATAGATATGCACGTTATTTTCAGCAATAAATTGCACTGGGTAAAATGACAATTAACAACAAGAAATATTGAGAACCATCCACTTGCTTTATTGTCATGGATAAGAAGTGTCCTTTTACACAATAGATTGTAGGGCTGTGTATTGGCAAGTGCCTTCCGATACGATGCATATCACGATAGATGGGTCACGATACTATATATTGCTATGTGTTTCGATACGATACACATTTGCAATATACAGTATATTGCAATACTTTAAATATAAAATGTAAAAAGTAGAGCTAGAAATACAACATGCTGTGCACCACCGGGGGTTTTCTGTAAGGATAAGTGTAAAAACATCCCTTACCTCTGCAGAGTGGCCATGATGTGTGATGCATGGACCTTTAGATCAGAGGTTTGGGTTCTCAAACTGTGGATTGCGCCCCTCAAGCGGGTAACACAGGGGAATAAGGTGGCTCACGCAAGTCACTTGGCTGTTGTGGTGGATTACAGTTAAAACAATGAACATGGGCAGTATAAAACCCCTGCTTCATCCGTGCTGTAAATGTGATGGTGTCACATCCGTGAAAGCACAATAAATGCCATTGTTACTTTTCTCTAATAAACTTAATAAAGTCTAATGCACTGCAGTAGCCAAGTGACTTGTGTCATGACTTGCGAAGCTTACAAACAGCATTATTTTATATAACTCATTACTCCATGACTTATTTTGAAAACCAAAGCACACCCACACATCAGCTCTGAGAGCTCCAAGCCTTCTTATATTTTTCGCCATGCTCGCTTCCACTTACTTTTGGCCGTATGTATATGACATGATTTAAAAACAATTATCGATAGTAGAGGTATCACTATCGATACACTATTGAAAAAAACAATATTGCGATAGTTACATGTATCGATATTTTTGCACAACCCTAATAGATTGTTGTTTAGCCTTTCAAGGGTGTATAAGGAACTAGTCTATTGTGTGAGGTCTTTAAATTTAGTTAATCTTTCTGGCTGAATGACCTGCCCATGAAATCATGCATTTTGTTTGTTTCTGTGTGAATGTTGTTCGGCCGTCAGACCAGCACTGGGCTTTGGCCCAGGTCAAACTCGCCTTTTCTTGAATCACTGTCAAATGCTAGTTTGTCATTAGTCTGATAAGAGAGAGAGAGTGGCTTAAAAAAAGAAAAGTTTTGTGATAATAGATTTGGAATGTTTGGGGGCCGGAAAATGTATTATCTTTTAAATATTATATAACCCGTATATTTCATGTTATCCCCACTATTTTCATCTTGGTTACCTTGTTCTTATTTAATAAGCAAAATTCATTTTTGTTTTAGTTTTGCTTTCCTGATTAACATCGCTGCAAAGCAGCTTTACAGAAAGCCTTTTTGTACAATAAAATTATTAGCAAGTCGTAATATTGTCACCAGAGGGCTCCCTTTAACCAGGAAATTCCTGGGGGAAGAATAAAAGCCAGTTCACTCACACAACTTTGAAAAACATGTTTTTCTTTTTGAAAGCATGGTCATTGAATGAGTAGTGAAGTAGGTTATTTGATAAACCTTTTAATATTTATTACCTTTACAAATGTCCTATACTTAAAGTCCAATATATACTAAATAGCCTAAAATATAGTGAAACATAATTTATGCACCATGAATAGACCAAGTGTGTAAATGCACCAAAAAGCAAAAATTATTGAATGCCTGAGCTAGTTGACTTTATATTTGTCTGTCAATGAATTGCTGCTCACCATGATAGTTCTAGGCTTTGATCCACCCTCTCCACTTATAATCTGTCATTGCTCTGAAGATGAGTGTGATTGTTACTCACAAACCAGTATAGCATTTGACATTCAAACATATTAAATTCACCTTGAGCTGATCTTTCATAAAACATTCATTAAGCTCTCCTTATTGCATTTTCCATCTCTTTTTCTGGACTTTTGGTAAACCAGCCCCCTTGAAGGTCAAATTCTAATAGATTAAAGAATTGTGAGTTTTGATGCATCAAAAAAAAGTGGAATAGATTTAAGACAGAGACTGATAAATCCTCCAAATGTAAAGACGGAAACATAATGCACAAGGTGAAGACCAATCAACAGCACAAAGGCTGTCTATCTGGAGTGATGCATCTGTCCAGGATTGAGGAAATTTGGCTCATTGTAGTGTGCAAATCCGGATTTACTACCTCAATGAATCAGTGAGGAATAATGGAATGCTCTGTGAATTAATAACAGCCTCCAAAATGCCATTGTCTTCTGCAACATGTGCATGTTGTTTTTTACTGTGTTTAATCACAGGTGTGTGTGCATGATTTGTCAGAATAATTTACTGCCAGCCATTAAAAATAGTTACGTAATGGTTATGCAATGTTTAATTTTTATGTAATTCAGAAACAGTCAGTCCAGGTGTTACATGTATTTTGTTAACGGTTGGATGAAGTTGTCATATTTCTGCGCTCCAATTATTATGCTCCAGTTTTTGTTGGTAATGTATCAGTCAGTCTGTCACTGTAAGTAACTACCTAGAAACACTCTTAACATCTTAGCAAATACCTAGCAACACCCTAGCAACAACACAAACCAACCAGAGTAGACTCAGATCTGGCCTTCAGACCCATGTAGACGCATAGACATTTAGAGATGAAGCTTGAAGTTATAAGATCAACACTGATCAATGAGACCCACAATTTTAATGACAATTATGAGATTTCAATTTAGAGCTCTATTTTTGCACTGGCAGAAGTGAGGTATTACATCCCTAACGTGGCATGTTTTATTCAAGACCTATATCTTCTCTGATAGATACCTTCAGGAGAAATGTAGTTTAGCTTCAATTTGCGAGCGGACGCTATTAATCATACATTTGACAAGGTGTAGTATATTTAGACAATTATATTCCAGTCCTGTTCTATTAACAAAGGGAACCTGGTCTTCATCAATCAAGGGTCCTTTGAGGACTTCTTACTTTAACAGCCTGTAACAAAGTCTGTATTGTATCTTTTTGTGTACAGTCCTGTTATGACTATCCTGTTTCCAAGCTCCACTGTTTGGCGTTAATAAAGGCCATTAACACGTTCGACAGCAGCTAGACAGATGTTAGACCTTTACACATGCGTGTACACAGTTTTACTATATTAGTGTTAGGACATCTAATAGCTTTTTATACCAGGCTAATGGTATCCTGTCCCCAACCCTTTACACAAATTTGACATCTTTAAATTAAAATGTAAACATTCTTGCTGCCATGTTTTAACGGGCTTGAAAGTACAAAAAAAAGAAAATGTATGTTTAACTTAACACATGTGAGCTGAATACTTGCCCATGCAAAACCCGCACTATGATGGGCGATTGCTAGCAGACTACCCCAAAATGTATGTTTTATTTTTAGTATAATGAAAATAAGGTCATTTTGCAACATAATTTTATCAGTTGTATGAGAAACAGTTATAGTACTGCTTGCCTTAACCAACAGCATGTTATGTTAGTTTGCTTTTTACAAATTGCTTTCACCCCTAAATTAGTTGGAGAATTTTTTTCTAGCGGAGTCTGTATTGAACAAACTCACGCTGTGAGTAGCAGGCATGACGTTTCCATCAAATCCACTGAAGTGTAACCATCTGTCTCTAGCAGAGAAACTAAAATCACCCAGACTGAGCTGCGGGACTGCAGGAAATGAGCTAGCAGTCCAACTGATTGGTGACTTCTAATGAAAAAATTAATGTTGTTTTAAGTTCCTCACATTCCATTAAACAACATTTTGTCACTGTCCTCCTGAAACCTTGAATTTCTAAATTTGTTGTTTTTCAGGAAACTGGAAAAACACAGTACTTTTTAAACACATACACATGCGCATTCCGACCACACAGTCTCTGTCAGAACGTGCATGCGTCGAACGACACTGACGTGTGGCTCTCGGGAACGCGCGCTGAAAACTAACCCTTAAATCAGTAAGTTTTTGAATATAGTCGTAGTTTTATTTGTTTGCGCACAAAAAGTATCCTTGTCTAAAAATATTACTTACATTTAAGCAGACTAAAAAACAAAACCAATTTTATTTTTATTTTTCCCTGTATGGTTCAACGTATCTACTGCAGATTTTTAAATATAGTTTATAAGTGAATACAGTAGTATACTGAAGTATTTTTTCATGTGGGCAAATACAGTATATTGTATAGTAAAGGACGGAAAACACAGAATCCAGAAAAATTTAAACAGAAAAAACGGAATTTGGGAAAAAATAAAACAGATTTCTTATTGTTGTTGTGTCATCCCACGTATTGCAAGCCATATCTCTCCGGCCCCTCATTTGATGCTTTTCATGAACTGGCCCCCATGACAAACTAATTGAATAGTACTGGTCTAGATCATCCATTCACCCTTTCACAATGGTGCTCCTGAGATTAAACCTTTTGCATTTCAGTAGACACCAGAACATTTTTTTATCTCTTATTACTACACCATGTGCCTTTATTTATCCTTCATTTAGTGTCATCAGGTTTCTTCATCACAGAACTTTTTTATGTTTAGCTCAAAGATGATGTTTATAAATGGTGGACCAAGAATGCTTAAGGTTGCATACTTTTCAGTTTTTGGTTCAGGTTGAAAAAATGGAGTTTATTTATTGTTTTAAGCCAATATGACTTTTCTTTCCTCCAGACGTTCAACAGTGAGAGTGAATGGTGACTGAAGCTGTCAGTCCATAATATTCTGCCTTTGGTAATCCACAGAAGAACGTCATACAGATTTGTAAAAGCATACAATTTTATTGCTTTTAAAGGTCATAGAAGCTGAGTAGGTTGAGAAGAATCTTACGTTGGGACAGTCACGCCCGCAGACTGGATTTAGCCGTCATTTCACCTCTTGAGATCATTGGCTCCACTACCCACAGGCCCTTCATAATTACTCACTTAAATGCTTTTACCGGCTAATCATAACAATCCACCGTTGTACTTTCTATTACATAGAATCCATTGCGTTTCTTTGAGCCTTGAAAGCATTTTTACTGAGTATTTCGAGTGTCTGTTCCTCATCTTCTCCATGGCAACGTGAAACATGTTCTCACAAGTCTGGTTGAACTGCCATGAGCAAATCAAGTTTCCTGCTAATGGTCTGCAATGCCGAGACACCCTCTCTTCTTTCCACATTTCAAGTGTGAATTATTGTCAGAGAAATCACAGCCTTAATGCATAATACACAAACACGTTGAGTGCAGCCTGCTTGTTGTAGAAGGACGTAAGCAATTATAGATATTAATTTATTTACAGGATGATTTCATTACCGAGACTGTTTATTTACTACTTAACTAATGCTGCATGTTTTACATTTAGGCCTACTGTATGCGTTTGGCAGGCACTTGTATACAAAGCAAATTACAGTGCATTTAATCTAGTCTTTTATCAGTATTGAAGCCATGACCTTTGCGTTGTAATCACAATGCTTTGTGAAAAGAGTTACAGGAACAATAACGCTAATAGATAATTATATAATAGATATTTCCAGTCAAAGTGTTTTACTCAATCGTACATCATGGTTGTTTGTAAACAAAGGAACATGGTTCCATGCAATTTCGTTTCCTTGGGATTTTTGATCACTTTGAGTTTATTCATGGCACTGAAAATGGAGCATGTTGCATTATGGGAGACAGCATTGTGTGCTGTTTACTAGACATCTTGACAAAAACACAGTTGTTCCCTGCATAAAGGAAATTAGCATACTGTCCACAGTGTACAGTATATAGGATATGCTGCAGAAATAAGATTATTTTGTCGGATTTCTAAACAGACCTGCATTTTTTTTTTGCCTGAAGATGTTGAGCATGAGATGTCACGCCACTGACCCCAGATGCAATGTCCCGCTCGGACACAGTTGTTTCCGCAGATGAGAAGTGAAATTTTAATCGAGGCGATCATGGTCACACCTGCTGCTCGCTGTGTAGCCAGCCACATATATCACTTAAACCACAGATACACACAGAGTGTAGGCTTATTCAGAATGACTCCTGTTAACACGTAGAGATCTTTCATTCTTGTAATCTGTGGCGTGCATCATCTTCCGCTGAATACAAATTGTGTAACAACATTTGACATTGTGGATAAATAGCAGGATATTTCTTTTGAAAATATCTCTATGGCAACCAGTATACCCATTTTCACAGACACTGAATCATAAATTAGGCCGTAATTGTCGTGTCCATCCAACTGCTCTCCCTCACCGTATTTAGTCACGCGTGTTGCCACATTCTCATGCTTGTCGCGATCATCTCTCTTTTTAGGGTGATCAATCTTATTTTTTCTTGATCAACAACGGTCAGTGAAATAAACAGATTAACCTTTTTAAATGTTGATCTTCAGCCATATCAAACTAAATAACTGTCTTATTTTCTTTTTATTTACATGGGATTTGTTTCTCTAATACTTTATTACTGAAACTAGATGAGGTAAGAGTTTGTGAACAAACTTTATTTTGGCTTGAGAAAGAGAGAGAGAGAGAGAGAGAGAGAGAGAGAGAGCGAGCGAGAGAGAGACCACAACCAGGCAAAATCTATGTGGTTTATTAAGTTTCTTATTAGAACGTATTTGGTTTTGCTGGATGGATGGATGGAGTAGATAGATAGATAGATAGATAGATAGATAGATAGATAGATAGATAGATAGATAGATAGATAGATAGATAGATAGATAGATGTGATATGTGAGTGTATGTTATAGAATGATAAAGAAACAGAAAGAGAGTGGACAGATTTATAGTGTGTGTGTGTGTGCGTGTGTGTGTGTCTGTGAGTTTATGTGATAGAATGATAGAGAAACAGAAAGAGAGTGGAGAGATTTATAGAAGGTGAGTGAGTGTTTATTAGTGTGTTTGAAAGTAAACATCGTCAGCTGAACATTCTATCAATGTAAGTCTATGGAATTTTTGGGCAGTTTGATCGGCTTTTTAGGAAAACCATAACTCTGATCCTTAGAAAAGATATAGCAGACTTCCTCAGATCGGTCTGAATCTGAATATCTGTGTGAAGTTTGGTGACTGTAAAGCTGTAGGAGGAGTTCCAAAGTGACATCCTCACTTTGAGTTATGAGCCGACAAAGTTTGTCATAATGTTAAGTCTATGGGAATTTAGGTGGTTTTGAGAGTCCGGTTTTCGAAAACCAGAACCCGGATCAGTTAGAAAAGATATAACAACTCAAGACAGACCAGACTGAAGGTTTGTGGAAAGTTTGGTGGATGTAGCTTGAAAGCTTTAGGAGGAGTAGCAGTCAGAACATTTGGGGGAGCACAAAAAGAACTAGATAGGTACATTTTCTGAAGAAAATGTGAGTGATGCTTTGTGGCTAACCGCAGAACTGGGCACTAGAGTGATAACGCATTAAACCACGAATGAATCTAACCAATCCCCATGTCTCTACAATGTTCCGATGCAGAGATATAGGTATTGCTAAACGGTTGCTAGGCTGACATGTTTTGTTGCTATGGGCGTGGCTTCGAAGCTTCATGATGATCCTGGGACACTGATTGGTTGCCTGAGTAAAACGAGCCCACCCCCTTGTCTCTATGACACTGTGTTGCAGGGCTCTAGAGTGCGACCTTATTTCTCAATGGTGCGACTAAGAAAAATCTGAGGTCGCACTGGAGCGACCAGCCGTTCGAGGGAGAAAAAAAGTCTCCGCGACTCTGAAAGTCTCCCTGTGATTCAACAACAGACACACATTAGGCCCATACCGTGGTCTAAACCAATCAGAGATAGTGAAGGGCGGACCCCCTCTGATTGGCCGTGGTCCAGATTTTCCTGTACGTGTGTGTACCAGAGGACGTGTTAACCGAAAATTCTCTGTCATTGACAAAAAATGTTTACCAGTGACGGAAAAATCTGAAGGCCGTCCGTCCGTCCGTCATTTTGATGGATTACAATGAGGACAATTTGTAACTCCCCGTTTCCCTTCATTAGAGCGTGATATGCTCGCGAAGGGACGTGCGTGTTTTCACATGTCATTGTTACTGACTAGACATGTGTGATGCGATCTGGGAAAACCCGTCGGATGTTGCGCTGGGACACCTATCAAAGTAAACCACATAACATGAAGAATGAAGGAGTATCAATGCACATTTCCTGCCAGTCCTGTGTAAACTACGGCATGCAAAGTTTTTTATACAATGTTTTCGTGAGATGACAGAGCTCCCCGTCTGCAGCACCGGGAGTTATCCGATCGCAAAACATACAAGGGATGATCAGAAGTCCAGACACTATGCACATGATAAACAACGTAAAACTTGCTTCACTGCTTATTAGTTGTTGTCCGTAATGTTTGCTAGTTTCCTTGTGTAGTGATAATGGCAGAGCTCTCGTTCTTTAAGTGTGCCCTGCACCATTTTCCTTACTTTCATTTTATTCAAACGGTTTTGTACAGTATTTTTATAGACTTCAACACTGGGAAATGTTTTTTTATTAAATTGTTATTAGAGTAAGTCTTTTACCACTGTAAAGTGACTTTTACTTGTGATACTGGACTGTTGTGCTTTTATTTTCATCACTTAACTTTAAACCCATTTTCCTCCAAATTCCGTTCCTGAAAATCATATCGCTTCAGCCGACCTCAGCCATAACTTTTGTTAAATACACAAGGTATGAGCAAAATAAAAACTGATTTGGAAAGGGCTTGAATATGGTATCAAAAACTGTAATATATAAATTTGCACCATGTGTTGGGTTTTCCCAGATCGAATCACATATGAACATAAACATTAAAACATTAAATATATAGATGAATATAAACAACAACGGTTTTATTGGGCATTCAGTTGTATAAAAATACAACAAGTTCCGAGACGCAAGTACAGTGTGATGACGTCACGAACATACTAATTACCACGTAAAGCCACCTTGCACCATAGAGACGGGTAATAATAGATTATGGAGGATTTTTTACGAGCCTGTCAGTCAAAATGACGGACAATTAAAAAGTCTAGCGCAACCTCTGGTGTGTACGTGTGAAAATGCGTGAGCTGCAGTCAGAGAGGTGAGGAGCCTATAGGCCCGTCAGTTAAACAGAGTGGATGTAGCGCGGATGATGAGAGAAGATGAAAAGAACGATTGACAACTTTTTCGTGAATAATGTTAAGTTAAGGCCTGATCCGTCTGAAAATCATAAGCAATGCTCTGACACGGAGCCATCAACCTCCCAGGTTATGTCCATTTATCTTGAGATGTTTTAAGTTTCAGTTCAGTGAAGCACTTTAAGCACCAACACTTTTTCAGTAAGTTACCTTTCTTGTAGAATTGTGCTTCAAATAAAGAACTTTATGTTGACCAGATTGTTAGTTATTCATTTACAAGTCAATTTTGCCTATATGGACAGCGATTAAAAAAAAAAGTGAACTGGTAAAACTGCGGTGTTAAATGCGATGTGGTCGAAAATTTGGGTGCACCTAACTTTTGTGCTATTTTTCTTAGGCGCACCAGTGCAACCAGTGCAAAAAGTTAGTCTAGAGCCCTGTGTTGCAAAGATATCCACCTGAACCTTTTATAATGGGAGTCTATGGGATCGGTTGCTAGATTGCTGTAAATGGTTGCTATGGGCATGGCTTAATAGCTTCAAGATGATCCTGTGACACTAATTGGTTGTGTGAGTCAAATGAGCCCACCCCCTTGTCTCTACGACACTGTGTAGCAAAGATATCTACATGGGACTTTTTATAATGGGAGTCTATGGGATCGGTTGCTAGGTTGCTGTAAATGGTTGCTATGGGCGTGGCTTAATAACTTCATAATGATCATGTCACACTGATTGGTAGCCTGAGTAAAATGAGCCCACCCCCTTGTCTCTAAGTGGTTATACTGCTAAGATATTCAACACGGGATGTTTTACGCCTTATATGGGCATGTTTCCTGTGATTGGGAAATTTTGGGAGGCTCTTACACCCCAGGGGTGCAACTTACACCCCATTGTGAGTGATGTTCTTACAGAGCCTGATAACCCCTTCAAATCGTGTATTATTTTCATGTTTCTACGATATCCTCGCTCGGAGCTACGATCCCTCAAAGTTGGGCGCAATGTTAAGTCAATGGGATTTTTCGGCTGGGTTTTCGCCCCCCTATCGCACACCCCCACCCGATCGCTTATAAAAGTCATAGCACACCATTCCCGAATAGGCCCGACGATGTGATGTATTCATTCATGGGTCTACGTCAAAAGCTGCGGGACAAGTAGCGTGCCAAACTTTTGGCGGAACAAGAATAATTATAAGAAGTATGTATGTTCGAATAACAATAGTTATGCTTTTTCAAAGCATCACTAATAATAAGTTTAAGTACAAGAACAGTATGTTGGCTCTGTCAAGCCAACATAATAAGCTTAAGTGAAACATCAGAATGTTGACTTGCTTTCACAAGCCAACATAAATATGTTTGGATATTACCACATATAAATTATATATTTTTGGGCTGACACCGAATAGAGAGGAGGAGAAATATTATCAGCTGAAAACTTAGACAAAGTATAATTTAATTTAATTCATTTCCCCTATCTGGAGCTTCAGGCACACTGAACTTTCTGAGATAACTCTCAGAGAGATTAATGTAGTCCACATCTAAATGCCAATGGAGGAAATAATTAGAAGCTTCAGCGTGACAATAATACATTCTTATTCTAATAGGTTGTCAAATCGTTATATTTCTCCCCTGGCGATGAGGAAACGAGCCCAAGTCTCAAATGTTGGGAGATGTTAAATACCTACTGATCATAATTTGCCTTTAATTTTAACTTCTAACGCAAGAGGTGCGGGTTATGATAGGCTAGAAGCTATGTCAGTAAAGGTACTTTCATGGAAATAATGTATTTGTGGCAAACTTTTGTGTGCATTTAATGCTACTTTTAGAGTTTCGCAATATTGCGTATTGTGTAAGGTTCAAAGGTCAAGTTTTTGTAAAAGATAATTGGTTAATAGAGTAAATGAGGTGCCATCAGACAATATATCATCTTAAAGGGGTAGTTCACTTAAAAATGGAATTTCTGTCATCATTAACTCAGCCTCAAAATTTTCCAAATCTGTATACATTTTATTGTTGCACTAAACACAAAAGAAGATATTTGGAAGAATGTTTGTAACCAAGCAGTTCTTGGGCACCATTGACTACTATAGTAAAAAACAAAACTACTATGGTAGGAAATGGTACCACAGAACAGTTTGGTTTCTCACATTCTTCAAAATATCTTCTTTTGTGGTTACAGAAGTAAGAAATTCATACAGATTTTAAACAACTTTAGGGTGAGTAAATGAAAGACAGAATATTCATTTTTGGTCAAAAACATGTGGCATATCCTCTGCTTCATATCATCAGAAATAAAAATGTAACTAAATGTGAAATGAAAGAGATAATAATATTTAAGATAAAAAAATAAAAGTATGTTTTATATTATAGTTATATTTATATTTAGTTTAAAAATGAGATTTTTAGCATTGAGTTGGTAGTGAAGAATAAGTGTCTTTGATTTGTTTGTGAACGCTCACAAAAATGATTCCTGCTTACCTCAGTTTTTCTCTATAAAATAATCTAGAACATGCTGTTTCTCCCTGCAGTTGACTCTGTGCACTCCATGACTGTTATCCAGCCCACCTCTCGGGTCCTCGGGCACAGGTGGGGCTCAGCGAGGGTTCGTACTCGAGGACTGGCTGGAAGGAACGTGCCTGTGGCCAAAGATCCCAGAATTAGGTAGGAGACCCCTGAAGGGACCAACTGCCACGAGACGTAAATCGATTGTGTGTGCCCTTGTTATCTCACACACAAAGTGTCGTGCCAACCCAGCAGACTTAGTCAGAACATACACCATGTGTTGCTTTTGGACTTGTAATGGTATACACATTAAGCATCACTAGTGACGGCAAACAAAACTGCTCTCCGGTAATTTCGCTGTGCGGCTTATTTGTTTGAGCACTCAAATTTGGAAGTACTTTGGAAACATTCTTTGCGCATTTTAGTTTAGGAGGCATATTTCACCTTTAACATTATGCAGATTGTTACAGAATGTCATGTTACTTAGAACTGTAATTACATCTAGTGACTTCGGAGGTTTTATGGATTGTGGGCGTCTGTGTAAATAGCTGTGTACAACTTCTCGATGAAACATTTCAGTTTGCCATGGCAACTTGGAGGACCTCTTCACACCTGACTGAAATGCACATGTTGACAGTCATCAACATTTTGTTAGTCTTTGGGAATAAGGGCTTGAAAAGCATTCTGATTATCCGCGAATGACGGTGGTGATTTGCCTCAAGACTCAAGTTTTACATGAGAATGTGTACCTTGGGACATTTCATGCAAATTTATAGCCGGCCTCTAAATATGCACACTACTTAATGTGACTCCATTCTCCTCTCTTTTAATTAAGCAGTGTGCCATTATGTTGGCAACATTTGGTATTTGCAGCATCCATAGAACCGTTACAATAACATGCTGCACCTTGTTGTTGCTCATCTGTGTCGCATAGAGTCATTCAGTATGAGTCAGTTTCAGGACAAATTTAAAGTTATTTGATCATTATTCTGGCAGCGAGGTGAAAACTGGACCCGACTCCAATATGAACACCTTGATTGCAAGTTTCTGTCTGCCGATGGAGAAAATCTCTGTGTATGAGTCATTGACTTATTGAAATATATTACCATTCCAATATAAGCTTAAAGCTGCAATTCCTAACTTTATTGGTAAAAAAAAGTGTTTATCAGTTGTAGTAATTACTTATAATAACGATTTACGATTTGAGATGTCGGGTTTGATTTTGAAACGTCAATTTGAAATAATAAAAAATAATAAAATGAGCAATGTGGCATCTAGTGGTGAGGTTACGAATTGCAACCAACTGCTCGCTTTACCGCTCCCCGCTCTGTCATGGTCCTGCCTTCTTGTTCAGGATTTTCTAGTCTTGTGGCAGGATCGTGACAGATCCCTTATGTTTAATGTGAGAAAGTCATGGGGTGTTTATCTTTTGACATTCCATGTGCTTTCTCGTGTCTCGTCATTGGCCCCGCCCCTCTCGTTTCCCGTATTGCTTCCGTGCCGTGTTTCATTACCCTCACCTGCCCTGTGTTATCATCCCTCGTTTGTCTTCCCTATAAAATGCCCTCATGTTTCATTGTCCTGTGCTCGGTGATTGTATGTGGTTGTACCCTGTACCTGTGTATTTCTGTGTACCGCTGTTCCTCGTATGTTCACCGTGAGTTCCTGTTGTTACGATTCCGTCAGTCTTAGTAAGTGTCTATTTCAGTTTTGTTCTTGCCTAATGTTATGTAAGTCTAGTGTTAGTTAGTCTATGTCCTGTCCCGTGTATTATATCTTGTTTATTCTGTTATACCCCATCGTGGGTCTTTGTTTTGTGTTTCTTTGTTTAAATAAATATCCCTGTTAACCCCATCACTGCCGCTGCCTGCAATTGGGTTCTTCTCCACTGTGATCGTGACAGAATCACCGAACCACTACCAAACCCAGTAGGCAGCATGAACGCTGGACGAACCCACCTAGCTCGCCTCCTCTGCGGACTTCGCCAGGGGAGCGAGAGTGTCGACGAGTACGTGGAGAGGTTCCTGTATGTCGCTGAGAATGGTGTCTTCGGGGAGGAGGAACTCGCGGTGCTGTTCAACTCCGGTCTCAGGAATCCACTCTCGAGGG
Organism: Triplophysa rosa; assembly: GCF_024868665.1. Lineage (NCBI taxonomy): Eukaryota > Metazoa > Chordata > Actinopteri > Cypriniformes > Nemacheilidae > Triplophysa > Triplophysa rosa. Next base: position 4,038,533 of record NC_079895.1, read on the forward strand.
CGGAGACGAGGGCGTTGAGGCCGCTGGACTTCGACGCCGTGTGGCTGTCCAGACATTGCGATAAAGTTACATTTTAAAAATCACAATAATAGCCAAGACCATGCTCTCCTGAAGCAAATTCATAAACAGTTTTTAGATTTATAGATGTAAACAGCCGAAGAAAGGGCAACCTGTTCGATGTGCCCACGCAGGTAATTGGATTGTCTATTAGGGAAATGGCTTAGAGTAATGACACGCCATTACATGCATTAGGGTTTGTGATGTACCAGGCTTTACCAGAATTTCTTGTTTTGCGTTCAGTCAGAGACGGAGAAAGAGGGATTCTGCGAGTAAGGGGGGGTAAAGAGCGTGTACTTCCTCTTTGTTCCTGTTCTGGATAAATTCAAGCTGATTTGTTACTGGCTGAATTGCATTACGGCCGTGCTAATTAAAGTCAGTACAGGCTAAATTGGCTGAGCTCCGCTTCGTTGGCCTCAGAACTGACCATGTACTGGAAAACCTCAAAGTACGCTACTGCAAAGAGAGGACAGGTTGAAAGATTGTGAAAGACTATTGTAAATTACATTTGTTGCACATGCATAATGTGGTGTGGATGACCTAATGGCCAGCTGGGAATGACATCATCCATATGGGTGACATCATTAGCTTAAGATGCATTTAGATTCCTCACGGTCATGGTGACCAGACGTTCTGGATTTATGAGGTGTGTCCTATGTTGTTTTAGCGTTTAGACTCATTGACTTAAAGGTGACAAGTGTCATTTTTTCAGTTTTTAAGTATTAAACACCAGCTTAATGTGTTGCTACAACTGTAAGAATGTCATCTATATGTTGATTTCTTAATAGGATGTCATTGTGTCGAAAGAAAATTTCATTTTAAAGCGTCTTTCAGCAAATCGGCTTATATCTGGTTGCTATGACAATGTCATGGCTGCCATGCTTACTGCATCTTACTGTTGTTCACTCAGTCTCATTTACTATCTAAGCCTTTCTAAATGAGAACTTAAATAAATAGGTACATGTTATTTGCATTTGATTCTTGATTCAAAAAGTAATAATGTTGAACAAATCCAGTATGAGATGTTTATGAAGAAAAGGCTGTATGATATGTTCCATCTACATCATAGAGGCCCATTCACATCATGGATATACAGTATGTGACCCTGAACCACAAAACCAGTCTTAAGTAGCACGGGAATATTTGTGGCAAAAGCCAACAAAACAATGTATGGGTAAAAATGATTGATTTTTATTTTATGCCAAAAATCATTACAGGGTTTTTCCTGGCTCAAAATGAGGCGGAGGTGGTGCCATCCTGATCTTGCACACACACACACACACACACACACACACACACACACACACACACACACACACACACACACACACACACACACACACACACACACACACACACACACACACACACACACACACACACACACACACACACACACACACACAGAACATATTAAAAGTTCTAATACAATTAGATAAAAATGACAATTATTAAGTTTTATAAAACATTACTTTTATTCAACCAAACGGAAATGTTTTTTAATCAAATAAAGCTTTTTTTTATCATTTTCAACTAACTTTTCAGCCCACAACTGAATTAACCAGTCTTTCTAAATGAGCAAAGCTCATTCACATCTTGTATTCTCTGTGGTTCACTTTAAATGATTCAAGGATCTCTTATATTCGCTAGTGACTGAAAAGTTCAATAATTTAAATGAATCGGTTCAAATGAGTCATTCGTGTGCGAGTCGTTCTGAACGCAATGTGCGTTCATACTGGCGAACTCGCTGTGTACAGTATACGCTGATTCAACGATCCAACTGCACAGCTAAAGACATTACAATGATGTACGTCATGTTAATTTAATAAATTTCAAGAAATTAAACGTACTTGGATGCAAAACAAACAGCCGTGAAACACAGGCTGGCTCTTGTTCTGCAACTCTTTTTAGCGCCTCAGTGTGCTGATAACGAAACAACGTCTCCACTGTGGCGTAATGTCGCAACTGCAGTTACAAATGACAGTGTGTTAAATGCACACAGCATTTCTTGTGAAGACTCGCAACATAATTTTGGCGAGAGCCTGAAGCGGCATGACATTTGACAGAGGCGGCCGCCTCCAATTTCTCTATGCAGGAAAAACCCTGTCATTAGGATATTATGAAAAGATCATGTTCCATGAAGATATCTTGGATGAAGCAAAGCCAGCAACAAAAATGGCCAGAAACAAACTTAATTGCTGCTGCCCGCTCTTTGGGAATTACCCACTTAAGTTTTGTATCTATGTAAAGCTTAGAACTTCAGCTTTCGGGTTCATATGTATTATAATATAATCTTTTTACACAGTTTTTTATCAATACATATATATATATATTTTTTTGTATCGATAATAAATAATTTAATTGACATTTTGAATTCACATTCATAAGTATAGCTTTTTTTATAATATTCAATTTGATTCTATTTTATTTATATAGAGCTTTGTGTTGCTTTACAGTAAGAAAAAACAAAAAGAAAAACACAGAATAATACACATTGTTTCAATTTAAGAACTAGAAATTGCATGTTTGTACATTTCAAAACCACAATAGTAGCAATAGAAGCAATGGTTAGCTAATAATAACAATCTAAACAATTATTTATGATAATAATAATTTATTAATTATATAATATGTGATTTTTAATAATCATATTGTTTATGTTGCACATCTGTTATATTTTTTATTTATTTTTATGAATATATAGCCTTGCTGTCTATGAACTCTGAATGTATTGCTTACATAATAAAGAGGTGATGACCTATACAGTTTCACTCATCACAAACCTTTTAAAGTGTATCTGTTTCCTTGGTTTAATACTGGCGGCAGTGAGTGACAGCGGTCCGGCAGTTTACGGCGTCATTTGAAAGAGAAGCTTTATCAATAACTAATGAGATGTAGGCGGAGTCTTTCGGCCCTCCCCTTGTTTACTGTGACACAGAGCAGACAATCTATGAATCTGTGGAGCGACACACAAAAACACAACTAACAATAAGACTCGGTTCATCTGTACATCATTTCACCCGTGACCCTGAAAACTAATGGAAACAACACCTTTATACCTGCCTGCCATATTGCAGACAGAAGCATGCATGTTTGTGTTTTAAGTTTGAGATTGTTATTTGTTATCATA